>NW_009218665.1:6552-15719 GCF_000690835.1 Fulmarus glacialis
AACGCCGTGATTTTGCTGGCTGGATCCAAACCCAAGCCCTCAGGGAAGTTCACGTTTAGACCAGGTGGAGGGGCCAAGCCTCATGATTTGGACCTGAACTACTTTTTGTAACGTCCTGAAGAAGAAACAAGCCTTCCTGCTTTTGACCCAGGCTCCAATGAGGTCTTGTACCCAACAAGCCAACCCTACACCAGCCTCTGCCAAGAGGACCCTATGCCTTCAGGCTCAAGACCACCCATGATCAAAACCAGTACACCAGAAAACAAACCATCTGACAAACCACTGAGGGAAAGAAAAGAAAGAGGAAAAATAGAAGAACAAGACTTAGAAGAACAAGACTTAAAGAAATATTTTAAGAAATATATTTCTTGGCCAGCCCTAATTCTGGTTCTCAGCACTTTAAGGCTGCTGGACCAGAGGTAGGTATCTAAGTCTCCACCACTGAGATGTCCATAGTTGGTGGGGCAATGGGGTCAGAGCAGCACTTAACACAGTTTGGCATCTCTCCAGTTTATGTAGGCAAGTAATTTTTCCTGTACCGACAGAGCTTGAGGAGTTGATCACCCGTTCACAGCTCTGTGCTTTCCTTTCCCAGTAATACCCAGCACGCACTAGTTATTTCTCATATCCCTCGGGTCACAGGAACTTTTTTTTTTTTACTTCATTTTGCAGTTGTTCTCATACCCTTTTTTCCCCCCCCCCCTCTTTCATCGCTAAGGAGATTAGGTACAGGCTGTTGACACACTAAGTGACAGACCATACAGTCTTGATCTACTCCATGGCACATCTGCCCAAGCAAGAGCAACCAAAGTTAACCTTGATTTGTTTTTCCCTGCCACGAGGAAAGTCAGTGACAGAAGAGGGAAAGGTGGCAACCGGCACTTTGTGCAAGGAAGAACATCCTATCTGTCCCAAGCAAGGCTGGCCACAATTACACAGGAACCCCACATGAAATTTGCCACATAAGAATAGATTTTACCTGCTGGTGTTTTTTTTTTCCTCGTGCACCAGGTGCAACTTTTCAGGTAGTCCCAGAGAGGAAAAACAAAACTAAAAGAAGAATCTTGGGCTCTTGCAAAAAAAATGCAAACCAGCAGCACAACAGCAGGGTCAGTGCAAAGAAAACTCAATTTCTCCATTTCTTGCTTGCTTCTCTATCCCGCTGCCTAATCAATGGACTGGCGTTTTCCTTGGTGTTTGGATTAGGCTCCCCCCTAGTTTGATGGGCATTATCAAATACATACCCAAGCAAATAATTTTGCCTCTTCTGTAGAGAAATAGTTGGGCCGCGCTCGCCCCTCCTGGTACAACATGCTGTGAGATTAAGTGATGCTTCCTACTGTTTGTTCGTCCCCTCCCTCCAATTTGAACAGGGCACTTTTCTTTCCTTCTATTTCCCAATAAATTAATAAACCAGTGACTTACAAAACCCAAGTCAGGACACCAAAGCTTATCACAGCCACGATTCCATTCCCGAATCGCTGGTAACAGTTCTGTACCTGTCTTATAAACTTTTGTACTTGATGCCTTAATGATATCGGTGCTTTTCTGCAATACCACAACATAATAAAGCACGCCTTAATTCAGTGTGCTACAGAAACTTTTCAGAAGAAAATTATTACATATTAGAAAGGTACAATGAATCATGGAAACATCACTACCATTTTAAGAGAGAATTGGGAAATATTCCACATGCCTGCATTCACTGGGCTGACACAGGAGTTATGAAATGGTCTTTGAAGGAAAACACAAGTGGAAAAAAGCAAAAGCCACATGAAAGAAAACAGCATCCCGAACTATTTGCTCTTGCCTCCCCAGGTGGCCAAAGCTCAGAAGAGGCAAAAGACTCAGCTTAGGGGTTAGGTCTGGCTTACAAGTGCCAACCCGCTACTTGGAAAAAAAACCTCATTTTCCTCCCTGGTCTCCCAGCAGAAGAAAAGTCTGCAAGGTCCACCAATGTCTTTTTATTTTTTAAAGTTATATTTATACATAAAAATAAATATAAAATGCCTCCAAGCCTCATTGCCCCCCCCATCTCTCCTACCTAGACTTGCCTAGTATTTTATGCAAATTGTTACAATTTCTCTTATCAATGCCCTTATACCCCAAGATCAATACCACTTTTCCCACCTCCTCCATTTTATGTGCATAGTTCGCTATTTGCCCCCTCCAAAAAACTAGGACGGTGGCATCGACCCCATCTTCTTTACACCTGCACCCAACCCCAGAGAGATTTCCCTTTCACCACCAGCTTTCCATTATCAGGTGGGATTTTGGATTGATGTTAACATCGCCAACTCCTCAGCTCCGTGCATCCCCCTTGTGCCTGAAGGGGGGATGTACTGCATCACGCGGGCTCACGGGAGGACCAGGAGATAGCTGCAATATTTAATGACAAATCTCTTGCTCCAAACAGAACAAAAACCTCATTCAACGGCGTATTATTTGTCCCTAGAAATGCTTTTTTCCTTAGGAGGGTTTATAGCCACATGGATAAATTTATGCTTTCCATTCTCCTCCCTCGGACGCACCGACAAACCGCATTTCTTCGCTTTGGTGTGTAACATCTGGCAACGGCCATTTCGAGCTACGTTGCGCTGCTTGGGTGGTTTCCCCTCGTTTGAACCTTTGTCCTAAGAGAAGCCCCTGAGGAAGCTACCAGGATCCTGAAGTTACACCTCTACAGAGCCCGAGCACTGAGGTCCGTGTGCTATTGAACAGCTTCATTTCAACCAACACCTCAGGATCTCTCCAGAGCTGCAAAAACCCCCTCTCTCCTGTGTTAAAAACAGGTTATATGCTGTAGGTACCCGTGCAGGCTGCGGCATGTTGAGTTCATGCAACCTTGTGCAGGGTGTCCTTCCAAAACAAATAGACAAATAACTGTGCAAGTCCTGTCTTCTCCATGTCGCTTCTTATTTGTCCTGAACCAAAAAAAAAAAAAAAAAAAAGAAAGGAAACTAGGAAACTTTTCTCCTGCACACACAGAAGCCACAAAAAGGTGCTGCGAAATAACCGCATCTGGCCTTCGAGTTTAACGATTTGTTTTGCGAGCTTTGGTTTCGGCTGGGAGAGAGTTTTAAAAGTATATTATTTTAACAAGTCCTAACAGCATTAATTACTTACTGTCAGTGATTTGTACAGTAAATCCAATTATTACTTTTCACTTATGTTTAATGTAAACCATTACTATTAGAACATCCTATTACTTTAGAAGATACTTAAAGGTGAAATAAGAGCTGGTTGGGAAGGGAAAGCTTAGAGAAAGCCATTTCCACATCAAATAATTTTAATGTCAGCTTACTGTGGGAGGAACAAGGGAAAAATAACCAACAAGTAAAAACCAGATTTTAACTGTACTTGCACTCCCATCGTATGGAAGTACTCACCCAGATCTTCTTTTTCATTGTCACAGCTCTTCTATTTTGCTTGTGAAACATGTATTCAGAAGTTTTCTTTACAAATAAATATTTTTTCCTTCCATTTTGTGAGAACCATGGCCATTGAGAATGATGAACTAGCCACCTTCTTTATTTTCATATGAAGGACAACTTACCCGTAACGTTTTGCAGAAAGGAACTTATTTTTTTAACCTACATTACATAAACTTTAAAACCTATAACTTCAAGGTTTGTCTTCATATCCTCCCACTTCAGTAGGAGGACTTTGTTTATGAAAAAAATCATTACTTTTTATTACTTACTTCTAAAGTACACGGTATTATTAGGCCCATAATAAACCTGTCTTTTTCCAAGACCGAGTAGAGGTCATACTATTAGTATCAAGAAACTGCATGAACAGAACGGCGGAAAAAAGTCAGGAAGCAGGCTGGGAAAATTTCAGTATAACTAGAAATAGCTGAACATAACTTTCAGTTAACTTCCTAAGCATTTGGGTCTAGTGACATTTTTTGAATAATTATTTGCCAAAGGGAAAGACATGCCAGCAGGTACAGAATTAAAACACGCTTCTCATAACAAGGAGACAAAACCATTTTCATAACCAGCGTTGCCACCAGCTCCTGTTTTAAATCACTTTCTTGCAATTGCTTTTTGCCAGGGATTTTAGAAACCGGTATCGAGCAGACAGATTGGGAACAAACGCGTTTCATGTGCTTGATGGCACAGTTACCTGCGCTCGCACAGAGGACTCGGCTTCCGCGTTGTGATTATTCAGGCTGGCATTACACCAGGGAACAAGGATGGAATTACAAAACTATTATTTATACTTTTCCCCTTGTGATCCCCATCAGTAGCACTTGCAGAGAACCTACGAGGCTGCAGAAGTCGTAGTCGCAGCAGGCTCACGCGCCGCGTTACAAAAGACATCGGACATGCAAGCGGGGGAAGAGAACATTCGTGGACCAGCGTAGTGTCAATATTTGATCAATATCCAAACATTAGCCTTACACAAACATAGCTCCTATCAAACTATCATAAATCAAAGGAGTACTTATGACCACAGATTTATCTCGAAGCCACAGACACACAAAACTTCTATAATTTATTCCATTTTCTTCGGCACCGGCACGATCCGATGCCCTCAGGGCACAACGTGTGCCAGTGGCAAATCACTGCTGCTTCTCTGTGGCACGATCAACTCCGAAACGTCTCAGCCACAGCAAGGGAAAGGCGGCAACGCAAGAGGCTGGAGGTTCCCCGGGGATGGGGCTGCAGAAACCCCATTCGTGCCAATTTTTGAAAAGAGTTTGTTTTGTGTTTTTTTTTTTACCCGATGTCAGTTTTGGAATTGGGAACAAGTGGTTTATGTATATATATGTATATAAATATATATACACACAGGCTATTTGCTCCAATATAAATTCCTTCGCAGCCCAGAGGCAATTCTCTAACAGGGTATGCTGCAGGCTGCTGAAACATAGGATTGTTTTTTGAAACCATTAAGATTTAAATTGAATTGTTTATAATTATAGACCACAGTAGCACTACGGTATGCAGATTTATTCTGGGGAAAAGGAGCGTAATATGTTTATATAGCTATAATGAGTTGTAATGGTGTTTAACACGATCTGTAACGCGCGGCTCTTAGCACACACACACATACATACATAACCCTCCCTAATAACCTATATGTGCCCTACTGGATCTATAGCCCACTTGGGAAAATTCAAAGTCGTGTTAGCAACAGCCCATTTCTTCCTCTATTTCCAGCAGACCATCCCCCTGCAGCGGGCGCGCCGCTAACCGCAGGGCTGCTGCACCCAGGTGTCTGCACATCTGGAGCGCGGCACAGTCTGCCTAACCCAGGTGTCCCCACCAAGCAAACAGGGGACTCGGGAGATGCTTTCAACACTACCAAGCAAGGGAGGGGTGTTGGCGTCACAGACACGTCTACATTACAGCTGAGCTGTTAACACTCAACCTTATCACCATTTTTATGGTTTTTCGAGGCTTGAGAAGGCACGTCTTCTTATGTCATAGGTCACAGCTCCACACAACAAAAACTAAGATGAGGTCTCGTGTTTCTTAAAGCCCAGCCCCCAGCAAAGGTCTGCACATAACTTACTGGGTTATGTAAAAAACACACATAGCCTCTAGGAACAAGGACTTACGGAGCAGCCTCCAGCACCATCCCACATCTCCAGATGTGGGGACACACAGAGTACACCAGGCTCCTGCCCCAGGCTCCTTCACCACCCCAGCACCCAAAGCCAGATCAGTCTTTTGGAAAGAACATCTGTATCCATAGCCCTCCACCCTCCTAAAAAAACTCCCCATCACTTCTTACCTTGGGAGATCCTCTGCTTTCCTTCCCACTGCACGGCAGACATCCCCATACAAGTCCTTCTCTCTATGTTAAAGCAGATGGGTCTTTGAGGCTGGGTCCAGCCCTTTATCTTCTCACCACTTGGCAGCCGGTTCTCCCAAATCTGCCGCAGCTGGCTTTCCAGTGAGGACTTGCTTGGTCTCACCTGTAGCTCCTATGGGCTCCAGGGCCGCTTGCAGACCCAGCCCAGCTGGGTTAAAGCACCTGAGAAAACCGTCAGGCAGAGTCACACGAGCTAAGGAAGGTAAAAGAGAGGATGTGGTTGAGATGGACCCACTCCCAGCTCAATGATTCAGAGGAAAATGCTCCAACACAGAAAGCTGAGGGGACAATCAGGGCACTGGAAACATCATTGAGGTCCCCTTCCCAGGCGTGATGGAGCTGAACCCTCCCCACCTGGCTGAAGACAGGTCAGGAGGTGAACCTTGCCCACCTGGCTGAGGACCAGCCAGCAAACTCTCCCCGGGTGTCCAGTTGAGGGTGGTGAACGCCTTACTGCCTGGCCTAGAAGCTCCCAAGTCTCAGCTAATCAGCACGTGTATTAACCAGTATATATATCTGCTTCATACTTTTTCAGCTGTGTCTATCCTTCTCGCAAAGTCTCTTTGTGCACTACATAAGCTGCCCAAGCCAAGTAACCCACTGAAACTCATGTGACTTTGGGGCAACGTGGAGCCAAGGCACATCTGCCCACTGCGGCATGTCAAGCCATTTCTAATGGATGTGGACAATGTCCCTAGCATTGGTGGTTTCCAAAACCATGTCCTCCTGAGTTCCCACCCCCTTCTCCCCTGAGCCTCCCCAGCAACGCTCAAGGAAAGCCCAATGCCAAATTAAAATCTTCCCTACTTCAAAACCTGAGCGAGCAGAGACTAAGTGACCGCCCAAGAGGTCCCGGGCAGGGCACCCTGCTCCTCCTGAAATCAAAGATGTTTTTAATGGCTTCATTACTATGCTGATGGACAGCTAGTGATCCCCCGCCACAGCCGAGATGGAGGTTTGCCCTTGCTGGGCATGCCGGAAAATTTCTTGCAGCACTTCCAGGGGAAGCTGGAGGATTGGGTCGACCTTAGGGTTTTTGTGGCAGTAAGGAATTAACACGACATCCGCTCAAGTATCATTTTTCTTGAGCTGGAAGTGCTTTTCCCTGATCCCACCTGGCAAGCCGAGGGAAACCCTCCAACAGGCAACCTGCTGCTGGCACGATCATGGAAAAGGAAACAATTATGTCTTACTGCTCTTGGGGCGTCTTGACTATGCCTCTCGAGAGGCTTTCAAGGAAACATAAACACAGATCACGGCTCCCCTTTTGATCACTTTTCCTCTTCTGGGCAAAATCTGCCCCGGAGAGAGGAAGACAGAGAAGAAAAGCATCACAGCTGCCCTTCCTGCACGACCCGAGGGCCTTCAAAAAAATTATGCTAAAATCCTAACTCCTTTGGCATCTGAATGACTTTCCGTGGGTCCCCCGTGCCCATACGTGTTGTCACGCTTCCCCCACACCTGTGGGTCGATCCAGCAGAAGCACAGTCACTTTCTACCCCAAAATGGGGCTTAACGACTGGCTTTCCATCCCAAACTCTTTTATTTACACATCTAACCCCACTGGCCACCTGCATTTCATCTAACGAGCAGATGGCTTTTCCTCTCCAGAAAGACTTTCCAGTCTTGCTCACGTATCACCAGACTCCTCTGCTACCCGCGCTCAGGTAACATCTCACTTCGCTCTCTTTCCCCCAGAGACTTCTTCGTTACTCCTTTTTAGTGATGGTCACGTGAAGATGCATGACATTTCATTTTTTGGAGCTGATTTGCTCCTCCCACTGTCAGAATTTCAGGGCAGCGGCATTTATTTGATCACTGAATTATTTCAAATAATTTCCCTGTGGAGTCCAAGGTGCTCGGTGGCATGCTGGGCGTTGAGTCTGAAATCTAATGTCACCGATGATCAAATCTTATCAATTCCTTATATGACAGATGAGATAGGATGGCACGCTAAAGACAGAAAAATCCCTTTGATAGGGAAAAAATCCAATGTTATATCTGCCTGTTACTCCCAAGCTCTGCCCAGGAGTTCAGGAGAAGCAGCATACCCCAAACCTTCTCTGGGTGCCGTGCTCAGTGGTAGGCGGTCATTGTTTGGGGTATTTTTTTTTCCACATACGCTCCAAAATCTGCATTTGAACCCCTGAATTCGGCAGAAAGGTGGATATACCGGAGGGCAGACATTTCCTTGGGAGCAATCACTTTTTGGGGCCAAGAAATGGGTGACTGAAGCAGCACCTCAGTGAGACGGCGGTTGCACTGAGCGAGGAGCGAGATGCTGCTCCCGTTGAGGGAGCGAGACCCCCGTTACCCACCCACCGCACAGGAACACCTAATGCTTTTAAAGCTGAGCAAACACCCGTATGGCACTTTTCCAAACCTGAAGCGTCAGCAACACCTAATCGTGAACGCTTCGTTTAACGTGCCTCGAAACGAAGCCCGAGACTGCCTTAAATGTAGTTCAGCACCGGCGTAGGCAAAGGCTGCTAGTGGGGGGCAGCTTTAGGACCGGCAAACCTGCAGGCCGTGGTATGGTGGTGGTCCAGCGTGGAGGTGAGAGGTAGCCACAGCAGGATGCAACTGCAGGGACGGATCCTTATGCTGGGGTACTAAACTTGCACGTCATATGAAATTACCCTGCCAAACCACCGCGGTACCCATTTCATTACTGTGAGGGTCCAGAAGGATTTTAGCAGAAGCAAACATTCACTTGGGCTGTTGCATCAACAGATGCGGCACGATACCCCGAGGACCACAATATCCGGATGGACAGAGGTTGCCACACCTGGAAGCCACCCATCGCAGAGATTGGTGGCCGCTGAGTTTATTTGCAGCCTTTCCTAGGTGCAACAAACCCTCCCCAAAACCTGCATTGGCTTTCCTCGCTGCAAGTATATTTAATCTTTGTTCGGTCGATGTTTTCATAGCAATTCCTGCAAACCTGCAGCTTGCAGGCTACGTGCACTTAGGCCACCAGCGAGAGGGATTTATCCCTCCTGCCATCTTCCTCCAGCAACGCAAAACCTCCTGTTGAAGCCAGGACCGGCACAAGGCTGTGTCCCTTCTCCCAGCATCTCTGCTGGGGACAGCAGCGGCAACGGGGACGGAGCAGCTGGGAAAGCCTTCGGCGTGGAGCGAACGAACCGGCATCAAAATGGTAGCGCGGGGCCAGTCCTTAAGCTGCGATCTGACTTCAGTCCTTTGCATTTATTTACAAAAAAATGGGCCTGGGTAGGTGCCGTCGGAGCGGCGGTGACCCAGCTATCTGGTCAAAGGCCTGCAGGGAGCCGGGAGATAGAGCGGGTTAACGTTTAACCCGCAGGGACTGTAAACCA
>NW_009218665.1:15756-19298 GCF_000690835.1 Fulmarus glacialis
GAGGATTAGGGAATAACCGGAGTGACACGTTGCAAACTCTCCATAATCAAGGAGACCTTTTTCCCGGGTGGTGATCTCCAAAATTGCTCAGGTACGCGGCCGCTCATCCTATCCCGAGGTTTGGGGCGCGGGGACCGGGTCCCTCGCGAAACGGGGCTTTCGGTCGGGATGGGGAAGGAGCAGCTCCATCGCACACCTTCCCCCTGCCACGGTGCCCCGCTATCAAATTCACGCCCTCGGGTGCTGCCCGACACTGGTGGGGCTGGACGGGGGGGCCAGGTCCCCCCCGCACCGTGCGGCTGGACCCACGCGCCGGCACAGCCCCGCACCGCTCGCCTCAATTTTTTGATGAGCAAGGCGGGGAGAGAAGGGCTCCTCGGGGGCTTCGGCGTAATTCCTGCCCAGCGGCAGCGGCAAGGAGCTTTTTTTACTGCTTTGCCCCCACCGATGGCTGGCGGTTGCCAGAAAAGCGAAGCCAGACAAGGTGGAGGGGGGAGCAGGAATTTTCCCCTGCGATAATTCGGTCTTGATTTGTTAAAGCGCAACTTTCTAGGGCTAATCATTAGAGATCTTTCCAGCCGACCACTTATTCCTCCTTCTCTTTGCAAAAGGTGGGTCTCCACGTCAAAGGCAATCGCTGCTCCTAAAAAATCTCAATTTTCCCAAATCTCTTCAAACTAGCAGGCTTGCTGCCCAATACGTAATGCTTCTCTTAAGCTATTTTCCCTCGGCGGAATAGGAGGCTTGGGTGGGAGCAGGCGCGGGAGGGAGGTTAGCTTCAAAGCATCCGGCACGTGATGCTGCAAATAAAACGGGGGGGAAGGAGGCTGGGCTCAGCATCAGGTGCCCTTCATCCTCAGAAAGGGCTTTTTGGGGCACGTTGTGTGCATTTGGTAACGCAGCTGCAAAATCCGCGTGTGAGAGGAAAGGTATTTCAAAGAGAGAAGCCGCTTCCCAAGCAAAAGAGGCTTTTGCCGCTTTATACGTGAAATATTTTCCCAAAGCCCATGTGCTGCAAAGCGTGCAGTGCTTTTCCGTTACTTTGAATTTACCCCGCTTTCCTGCAAATACCTACGGGTTCCCACTTCCCGTGGCACCACCTGAGCTGGAAAAACCCCCACGCCCTGGAAAGCAAAGGGCCTGAAGCCTCGTGCCGCGTAGCTCAATCAGCCTGTCCTGCAGCGTGTCTCACCCCAGCAAAGAGCTGGTGGCAGCGGGTGAAGCTTCAAGTGCCTGTTTTTAGGAAGAATATGAATGCTTCGTGTTATATATCTCTCTATATATCTATATATATGAATATATATTGCTTGGAGCCTGGAGGGAGGAAAAAAACCCCAAAACCTTGAAAAGCAAACTGATAACCTAAAGGAAGATAGTTTCTCTAGTAACTACCTATTTGCGCTATTAAGGGTAAAAAGTGAATATACTCATCCAGTCTTTTCAAAGGCTGTTGTTCTTCACGAGGAGTGGTTGCATCAGGGGTGTACTGGTGCAAAACGGCCTTCATTAAATGTGTCCAAGTGGCTCAACGCATTCAAACACGAAGGTGTATTGATCCGCGCAGGATAAACAGGGTTTCGTTATCTCATTCATGGAAACAGTAACCAGGCTTCCCCAAACGGGTTGCGAAGGGGCAGGCTCAGGGTGCAAAAGCGGTGGGGGAAGAGAGCAGGGTCCGGCTGCAAATCCCACCTTTCCTCCCCTCATCGAAAATCCCGGCACAGGAGACATCCCTTGAATGGGGAAACCGATTCCCCCTTTTCCAAGCAAATAACCCAAAAGAGAAGTAAAATCCACGGTTTTGGGGGGGGTAAAAGCTTCTGGATTCATTTGCTCCTGGCTGGATGGAGCAAAGCCATAGGATCTGCCTGCAGTAGCTGGCAAGGAAACCATGTGTAGAAGCAGTCATGGAGAGGTGAAGCAGTATTATAAGAAGTTTATTTCTTGTCGATATGGGGTTTGCTAGGCGTAAAAGTACCTTTTCTTGTCTTGGCGTTTTAGAGCTTTAATAGAAACCTAAAATAAATAAGAGCGTTCGATGGAGAGAGGCAAATCAAATGGAGCGGTGCTCTGATTGAAGATAAAAGCAGTACCTTCCTTTTCTAATGGTGCGGGGTTCTTGATTCTGTGAGCACGTTAACTTGGCAGTATTGTTAAAAATTTGGTCAAAAATGGGGATGAAATAGGGAACGCACCTGGACAGTTTGCACCTCTGAAGGTCCTAAGTTCAATATAAACATCTGAATGAAATGCAACCTCCCCCCCCTTTTTTTTTTTCTTTTCTTTTTAGCATAATGGTCATTATTAACAGCAAGCCATCTTTCAGGGTCATGACTGAATTCCAGAACAATTATTTCTATTAAGTGTGGTTGGTTGGTTTTTTTTTTTTAAATAGTGCTAAAAATACTGCCTTAATTTGCCGCAGTCATTCACACTTTCCAACAGCAGCCATGGACGGGGAGTTTTCCCCCTGTGAGGGTGGATTTGCTAATTGATTAATGGCCCAGGGAACAAAGAAGGAGAGAAAGTAATCATGTTTCCTCGGGTCCCGTGACAGCACCTCTCCTCCCTTACCCTTAACGATAATAAAAAATTAGCCCAGCACACCGGCACCGCTGCAAGGGCTGAGGCTGACGCCTGGAATGAGGGGAAAGTGCTGAAATCCCACCAGTTTCAGAAATAAAGCATCCCCCCGTGACTTGTATCCTGGAAATAGCCTGGATGCACTGAAGGATATGGACCCTTGGGTGGCGGAGGTGGGAAAGTGCCCTGTCCAAAAGGGTGTTTAGATGTCCTCGGGCCAAGGGAGGTAGGAGAGAAGGGGGGAGAGAAAGGTGCTTGGAGAGAAGGGGGGAGAGAAAAGGTGCTTGGAGAATTGGGGGCTGGAAAGCCTGTTTCGCTGTGCTTGGGGTTTGTTGTGTTGGGATTTATACCTCTTAAAAAAGAGAGGTGCGATTTCTGTTTCCATCCCAGGGAAACCCAACTGATGGAGGAAAGCTCTCTAGCAACAAGGCTTATAAATTAGCTGTGAATGACTTCGGGCTGGTAATTAGGTAGGAAGGACCTAATTTCTAAGAGTGGTGCTACAAAACCAGATCCGGGGGGCGCATTGGGTCGTCCGCGTGCGCGTCCAAGCCCTGAGCGTGCAGCGTGGTCCAGCCCCGGCCGCCGATGCTCCTCCTGAATCAGGAGTGGAGACTGGCAGAGTAGCTCAGGGGGGAGGTACCCTGGGGTGGGGGTCTCCAGCCGGACCCCGCTTCCACCAGGACCAATCCTGCAGCTGCAGCAGGCTGCTGAGGGTCGTGGTCCAGGCAAGTCGGGGCATCCCCAGGGATGGGGATCCTCCCTCCACCGCTTGCACGGGGAAGGGCTGTTTCCTTGGGGCCGGCCGGGCTTTCTTCAAAGGCGGCAGCGTGTGGAAGCACTGGGCACAGATTAAGACCAGATCATCGTTAACGCACATCCCCCGACCAATTTTTCTGGCACTTTCAAAAAATGCATGGAAGTCTCCAACACCGGATTTTGCAGCGGCTGTGGGTTAT
>NW_009218665.1:19361-19725 GCF_000690835.1 Fulmarus glacialis
CTAGACGTGCTGGTCTAGAGCCTAAAAAATTTGCAGCATGCCTTACGAGAAGAGCCCAGAAGAGCTCGTCTGGTCTTATCTAATAAGGCGGAAGCTGAAGAGGGATATTGTTCCTGCTGTAAATGCATCAGCCAGGGAGATGCTCGATTTCCATCCACCCCCCAGCCCTGTGGCTTGTGCTCGCTGCTTAGCATGAAAGCGTCACCTGGAGTGAGATGTTACTGGAAATTACTCCTCCCCGAAGGAGAGGTACAGAGTCGTATGGCATTTAAGGTTCCACATGCAAATGCATTCAAAGCAGCAGTCGCTGAGACACCCAGCCCGTAGGGAAGTGCAGCCTGAAATAGTGCAATTTGCCGGGGGG
>NW_009218666.1:0-78399 GCF_000690835.1 Fulmarus glacialis
ATAATATGATCATAGAATACCCAAGATGGTCAACAGAGAAGAATAAAACTAAGAACTAAAAATGTGTGGTTTTTTCCCAAATTATAGGATTTTTAAGCAAATCTCATTAGTAGACCCGTCACTTAGGGTGTAGAAGAATATGAGAATGCCATGATCACAAATTCAAGTGGCAGATTGTTTTCCCAGGAAATAATGTTTCAAATTGCAGCCAAGCAGACCTTTTGCACTTCTCAAGTAGGCAACACTGCTTGTCATTCCGTTTGATTGCTCTGTGACCCAGCCTGAATCTATCTTGTGCTTTATTGCTTCCAAGATGGAATGAAAAACATGATAAAAACCAACAATGGGAACAGAGCACTAGCCATGGAAACCTACAGTGATGAAGGATTAAGTTATTTAATCTAAGCAGTTCTGTAATCATGATAATTTGGTGGCTCTGTTTCTGATGGTTAATCTGAGAAAAAAAGGATGGGGGGCAAACACAAAATTGCACAGGCTATACAGTCCTTGAGAAGGAAAAGGCAGGATATTGAGAATGAATGCCTTCTGCCATGGCAGGGATCTTCATGGGATTCTTGCACAACGAGGATAGCACCATTGAGCATTTCTTGTGTACTCCATTTCACTTTAGAGAAAATTAAAACTCGCTGAGTCAGAGAAAGAATGGCTTTATACTATGATGGCAAGAGGTCTCATTTCAGTAAAGAGAAGCAGTTGTCAGTTCCTAAATCAATTAACATATAAAGATGAAGATTTGGTGGTTAAGCATCAACAGGACATACTGGAACACTTCTGAACATCCTCTAGCTTCGTGTTTAGGGAACTTTTTTGGATATGTAAGATCAAGGCATGTTTTGTCATGCAGAAGAGAAAGTTGAACCTGGATCTCTCATTGACTTCCTCAGCCACTGGATAACACAAAGGTCACAACATCATTTCCAGTGTGGAATCAAGACTTTCATACCCTTTCCTTTTACTACAAGTACCAGATACCGTGACTTTTCATTTTGTGGTGAATAGCATGTTGAATGGGATGGAATAAAGTGATATTTTAAGTGTCAGGCCAGTATAGAAAAAACCCCACCCAAATCCAAGCCCTAGTAATTTTATTTAGAATCATAGAATCATAAAGGTTGGAAAAGACCTCTAAGATCACCGAGTCCAACCGCCAACCCAACACCACCATGCCCACTAAACCATGTCCCTGCGTGCCACATTTAGGTTTAATCACATAATTTTGAAAAAGTGCTTGCCATCCTGACAGGAGCCAGTAGCTGACACAGGCTGATCTCATCATTTGATACCCAAATTGTCAGCTTCTAGGACAAAACCAGTTTCAGCAGCTTGCTGTAGCATTACAGGAGGTATAAGAGTACAGATGGAAAAAAGCTTTAAGAAAAGCATCTAAAAATAGTGTGTTTACAATAACTGTCATTCATTTTCAGTGGGAAATTATTATATTTCAGGAGGGTGAGAAATTATTCTAACTTAAAACAAATGTAAAAAGGCAGATCAGATCAGAAAGGCACCCAAGAGCATGTATGGAAATTAAGCTGACGTGCCTACATGCCTCAGCTGTGAGTACTTAAGCCCAGAGGAGGTAGGGGGAAGAGCAGGGTGGAGGTGGAGGAGACTGCCCTGGACATTCACAAGGTCTCCATCACACTCATAGCAGCTGCGCTCCCTATGTGGAAAGAGCTGTACCACAACTTGGAGAAGGCAAAACAATGCAAAATAAAAAAAAAAAACCACTCACGCAGAAGAATATTGAAGGGAGAAACAAAGACACTGAAACCCTAAGGTGCCGGGATTAAACTGCCAGAGAAACAAACTCCCTTTTTTCTGCATTAATTAAGCCACATATTACTATCACCAGCACAGCTTTAGATTCGAGCTTTCCACTGCCAATGATTTATTCTGATCTAGGGAAATCAGCAAAATCTGCTTTTTGCAGCCAGAGTCATAGAATAATCCCACAACATATTCAGAAAGGTTCATCAAGGACAGCAATAGTTTTCCAGCTATATATTCTGTGTTAGTGCGTGATGTTTAATTGTATAATGGTTTTGATTACGGTATGTTGTTATGTTCTACTCCTGCTGCCACTATAGCCCAGAAGGAATGTGCATGTGAACACGATATTTCATCTCAGCTTGTTTTTCTGTATAAACAATTGGGTTTTAATAAATTCACCTAAAACCAAATATTAAAATAAACCAACTGCACAATGATCACTGGGGATAACTATAAATTGTGCTTTTGGTGGTTCCTGAATACTGGTGAATGTTGAGAGGTATGTGCAACTGCTGTCATTGGTCCTTCATGCCTTGTTTTAGGAAAGCCTATTACGCGTCTGTGTCTGAATGCTATGGATAAACAGCTGTAAATCAACCTTGTCAAGATGGCATTTTCCTGGTGGTAAGGGGAGCTGAGCGGGAGTCTCTATGGTGAGAATGTATATGGATGCTCCAAGACCCGCTCCAATGCACTGGGGGTGAAGCGAAGGACAATACCCTAATCTTTGACTTTGTCAGAGCAACACTGGTTCGTAGGGTTTTCAAGTTCTGCGACTGTTGCAGACTTCATGGTGCTCACCTGTAGTTTTTCCATCTCCTTCCTTGATTTTTGCAGTGTGCACTATTTAGGGCCCCCTTTAAAACACATTTAGAAAATTTAGATGATGAAGAAGTCAGCTATTCGCATTTTGTACATTTTGTACAGTACAGACTGGAATAAACATGTAGCATGTTTGATCAGGTTTCTGCACCTGCTTCCTATCTGCTTTTATTATCCCACATAATGAAATTTAACCTCAAATGATTAGGGTGCTGCTATTTCCGAGACTATATCCAACACCATGATCGCTGGTAGAATAGCCACAGTCAGCTTGCACACTCCTGCTTTACATTCTGAGATCTGAAGATGGCCTAACCACCAGCAGTGTTTCCTCTGGGGTCCGTCTGTCCAAGACTCTTGGCATTCATTTGGAATTATTCATGCCCAAGTCTTAAGATCTTCTCAAGAATTCTTTAGTATTTATTTGATTTTTTCTTTTTTTACAGAAAAGGTATCTACATCTTGTGTTAGTATTTATGACTAAGAGAAGACAATTGCTATTGCAACAGGTCTATTGCTACAGGAGTTCTGCAAAGTAATAAGCACATAGCCTGCAATCATCTCTTTCTATACCCACCACATCCTCAAAGGTACCTACATTACCTACAGAGTTTATCTTTTCACTACTTCCAATTTCAGAAATTGTCAGCAGAAATAGAAAGGATAAATGAGTTTATACTCGTGATGCACTAACAAGGCTTCCCAGCTTTTAGGATTCCTGCATGTAGAACTTAGTGGGTCTCTTGCTTTTGGGATTTTTGTAACATATTGCATCCCACATTTGGCCACTTCACAGATTCAGAGGTGTGCCAACAATAATTTGTAAATGTTATTGTTATTTATTTGTAGCATTAACATAGGCAAAGGGGAATGCTTAAATTTGAAGGAATTTTCCTTTGAAAGATAACATTACAGCTTTTTCAAATTTATCTACTTATAATTTTCTGAGTTCTTAAGACGAATTTCTTGCTTCTCTGAAGAATGAGGCTAGACTGGATTCAATTCTATCCTGCTTGACAAATAATTGCAATGACTGGTACTGATTTTTCTCACTTTGCTGATTTCATTTAAACTGCCTGTTGGTTTAAATGCTCAGAGAGATTTTTATTAAAGAAATACTTTTCACATGCATAGTACTTTTCCTAAAGTTTTACAGAATTATCAGAAAGACATATATTTGCAATTTTGAAGACTGTTTGCTAGATAACTTTAAAATAGTCTTCCTCTCGTGAAAATGAAATAATTCCATGGAGCAATTAATTTGATCAACAGTGTTAGTACTCAAAGTGTAACACACGTAGTGGTATTCTGGTACATGGTGGTAAGCTGTGACCTCCTCTATAATCTTTGGCCAGATAGTTTAACTAGTTTAAGGAGAAATGCTGCAAGAGAGAATGGCTCTTAAAATATGAAGGCACCTTTGCCCATTGCACACTGCCTACTTCACCAGTAACACCCAGCCGGCTGCTGAAGGTTTCAGCAAAACACCCTTTTGTACCGAGAGAAGAATTCACAAAGGGAGGCCAGGAGACAAACCTGTGTCTGTGTCTGCATTGAAGACAGTAGAAACAAACAGTGCATTGTTTGTGATAAATGTAGCTGCCTCTTAAATGATATCCCGTGACTGTCTATGCTAAGGGGCACCTTGGGGTAAAAAAGATGGTGTTAATAAAACCTCTGCTCTGCTTTCCTTGGAACAGCCACTTCTGGCACTCAAAGCAGCTCTCTGCTTCCATCCTCATACACCTTCAGTAGCCAAGAGCAGCTCCCTGCAATTTATTAAATTAGCTCTTTAAAAGAACCTCTTAAATACACTCTTCCCAAGCAATTTTTTCCTAGTAAGTCTGGGCTGGTGTGCCAGGGCAGGGCAGGAGAGCACAGCTGAAAGAAGACAAGGATGGCCTGAGTGACAGGAGGTGCTATGCACTAGGAGTGGAGCAGAAGTGCCTTTGAGGTTTTTCTTTTTATATTCTCCCCTAAACGAAACAGCTCAGATGCAGCAGAAAGGTTTTTTTCCCATGTCCTTTTTTTTTTCTCCTGAACTTACTATTGAGTGGTGCATAATGGCAATTTCTGTAGGAAAAAAAATAATAAAATCAGTAGCTGACATGAGCCGGACGTCTGATATTAACCATTTTGGGGCAGTGCTCGGTTCATAGGCTCTATGTTTAGAAGCTCTGCCTTGGACAGCCATTGCTTGAAATCGTATCAGGTGAATGAATGACTTCTTTTCCCACTAATAAGAGAAAGCCATCTGGGAGAGCAGCATCTAACAGAAGCAATCAGAAGAAAACTGTACTTGACAGTGAAAAGACACATGCAATTCATCCCATTCCAGAGCAACAAGCATTATTCCTTAAGTTGCACAGAACCTAATTCTTAGGACAACATTTTTGTTTAAATCTCCCCCGTTTTTTTTCCCCAGAAGATGTTGATACAATATAAGTCATGATGTAAGACCAGCAAATCACTTCTCCTGGGTTATCAACGGCAACCAGAAGGCAAGCACTGTCCGTGAGTGACTTAGGACAAGCTGGCAAACTGAAGGGCATGTGTATTGGTTCTCTATGAAGAGAAGCAATAGTTCCACAAAAGCAGATCGCAGTTGATAAGTAAAAGGAACAAATTTAAGATTAACAACCAATATTTTTAGCCAGCCAGCCGCTCCTAACAATAAGGCTATTGCACCCTTAGGTTTTTCCATTTGCTTTGTATACACTTGTCCTGGTTTCGGCTGGGATAGAGTTAATTTTCTTCCTAGTAGCTGGTATAGTGCTGTGTTTTGGGTTTAGTATGAACGGATTTAGAGAATAATGTTGATAACACACTGATGTTTTAGTTGTTGCTAAGTAGTGTTTATGCTAGTCAAGGACTTTTCAGCTTCCCATGCTCTGCCAGGTGCACAAGAAGCTGGGAGGGAGCACAGCCATAACAACTAACCCAACTGGTCAATGGGGGTATTCCATACCATACGATGTCATGCTCAGTATATGAACTAGGAGGCATGGTCCAAGCAGCGATCGCTGCTTGGGGACTAGCTGGGCATCGGTCGGCGGGTGGTGAGCAACTGCATTGTGCATCACTCATTTTGTATATTCTGTAATTATTATTATTATTATTTTCTCTTCCTTTTCTGTTCTATTAAACCGTCTTTATCTTAATCCATGTATTTTACTTTTTTTTTTTCCCAATTCTCTCCCCCATCCCACTGTGGCGGGGAGGGATGAGCGAGCAGCTGTGTGGTGTTTGGGTGCCCGGCTGTGTGGTGTTTGGCTGCCTGCCGGGTTAAATTACAACAACAGTTATCAGAGCAATTAGTGTTACAACTTTGCTATCACTGTCAACTTAATTGGATACTTTTGTCACCTCAGACTATTGTATTCTGTTACCATGAAAATGAAGTGAAAATTTCATCCTCTTAAACATAAAATTTACAAAATTAAAATAAACAGCTGAATGCAACATAATAGTGTCTTTCAACGCATTTCCTCCTCAATGGGAGAAGCCAGCTGCTGGGCAGGTACTAAACCCCTCCTGGGTTTTGTGTCTGGCAGCCTGCTTATAATGTGATACTAATGCTTCAATTCATACTTCAGCCAAGTATTAAAAACATGAGAAATGTGCTGCAGAAGTGATTGAACGACCAGCTCTGTAGCTCATAAACCAATAAATACTCTCCAAAGTCTTTTCCGTCACAATTTGGCCTCTCCAGTATGTTTGGACAGCATAAGCTAAACATTTCTGTAACGCAGATAGATGTAGCCTGAAAACTAGGAACTCCTTCCTGGGTGGTTAATCTCTCTCTGCAGTGAGCGCTTCCTAACGTACTTACCACTATGTGTAGCACAAGCGTAGCCAGGCTGTCTTTCTAGTTTAGGTATGAAGACTAAAAAAGCTTGTTTTCTTTGCATTAGTGCTCTCCCTACTGCTACTGCTGACAAGAGTTCCACTTGTTAGTATTTTTTTTTTTTTTACTTGGTGTGGAAAGGTCCGGTAAAATGCATAAACCAAAACCTGTCATTCTAAGTATTTTCATACTATTTTGGATGGAGAAGAAAGGATACACTCCATTACAGACTTCATATGTATTTCCCCTTTAAAGTTCACAGCACATGACTGTGCTAATAGAAGCTGCAGCTGTAAAGGAAGAAAGACTGAATCTCAGAAGAAATGTTAAAAAAGTCACTAATCAAGTGGGAAACTTCTCAAGAATGAAGCCTAGATGGAGGAAGACAGACATGCAGAGATTACAAGCAGGTTCATCCGAAGAAGAGATGCCTCTAGCTGGCCTTCTGGAACAAAACAGGCTGACTGACATTGCACTTACTTTGCTGCACCCCAAGTAGATGAGGACTAGAATCACCATTTCTTCTCATGGGGTTGCTATAAAAGCATTTAATTTGCAGGATCTTGCTGGAACCCCCGAAAGTTATTTTACAAGAAAATTGGAAAATGTAGTTAATGTACTTATTAAAGCTGTGGCCTGCATCACGAACCACCCTTCTATGACTGAATCACTAGCATGTTTGAGACAAGCTCCTTACATAAACAGGTTAATACTTAAAATCTGCCCAGGCACTCTGATTAGCGTCCTTTGCAATGCTGGATCAAACAGTCCCGTTTGTGACTGATGTGAAGGACAGACTGGGGAGTGCAGTGGAAAGCTAATAACAATGGTATATGAAAGAAGTGCTGACATACTTACAGTTGCATTTCTTCTGAACAAATCTAAGCTTGCATGCTGTTCGGTAGGTGGACAAACGAATGCGATCCAGATCTTGAGCCCCTAGTGGAAGAGAATAACAGCGACATTTGTATAGAATATGACCTGCACGTATCTTTGCTAGCAGGGAAGCCAGAGAACAAAGAGGACACATGAGCTGACTGTTTAATAATTGTCAAGGCTCTCTCCTTTGCAGGGAGAGTAGAGAGGAGTGAGCAGAAAGAAGGGGAATGGCAGGAGCTACAGTGTTAAAAGACTTTTAGAAAGGAAGGCAAGGAATATTCAGCCCACTGTGTCTGTCACTTTGAACAACAATCTGGTCAAGCTGCAGGCTAAAAGACACACTGGCCAGGCTCCAACAGCAGGGAAAACCTCCATCTAATTTTAATATTTAACAACAAAGCTCGTAACAAATATCTTTGGCTGACATGCCAGATCAGAACAAGGTATTGCCAGCAAACCAAATTAGAAACAATATCATGCCGTAATGAAAAGACTGATAGCAGTCTGCAGACGGGGGCAAAAATAACGCAAAGGCTGTGAGGCCTTTCTCCATTTTGCGGAGGTATGTTCTCTGCAACGGAGACCTCAAAGGGTCAGCTCTCTGCTTCACACATAGCCTGGCCCTGGTTGCTCCAACTTAAAGATCTGGCAACATTTCCAAAGCAGCTGTCCAGGAGATGGGTATAAACTGACTGGTAGCTACTTCGCGTACACGGGCCGCAGGGAGGGACCAGGATGGAGGCAGAACCTGGCACAGTGTCTTTAGGCCTCCCGCTGCTGTAACAGCAGCATAACACTTCCCAAAAACCTCAAAAAGTAGATGAGGAGATTGTGATTTACATCTTTCTCCTTCTTGGCTGGTATGTCTTACATAAAGAAGTGTTGCCTCATAGCTACAATACGGCCTATGAAATACAAGGCTGCTTATTAATTTTACCACACATCTCACGGAAACGCATACAGTTAAATTTTTGCGTATTTCCTTTTTCACTGTGGTTGGCCCTGTAACAGGAGTAAAACCTGTTCTATTCAGTTGAGCAAGGTACCAAGTTACAAAAAACAGAGTTTCTTAAGGAACTGTCTGCATGAAACACATCCAAACAAGGTACAATCAGGCTGTAAGAGAAGTGGAGTGGCATATGGACCTATTCTTTTCTAAGCTTTTACACATGCTTCCCGAATGCTTTCTTTAAGATTCATCCCGACATTATTAGATTGGCCGCTCAGCTGCACTGTTGTACATATGGCCATGTCGGCATTGTTCACCCACACTTTCTTAAACAATCTGCCATCCTTTGGACCCAAATTTTTCACATGTGCTCTGACCTGCAAGATGAAAATGAGAATGATACTCTCCCCTCTCCCCAGACTCTGCTCTCTTCCTGACTGGATTCTCCCACACCATCTTCCCAGGGCTCCCAGCTACTCCCTCTGCCAGTTGGCTGTCTTAACACCATCTGTTCCTGGGGAAGCTACCCGTAACTACTTAACATCAGGCCTGGGAAGTTTTTAAAATTTTTTTCATCATATGCTTTATTGTTAAATTACAGAGGTTTTTCTCTTCTCCATTAGTATCTCATTGACAGCTTTTGGAAAACTTCTTTACTGGTAAAGGGGAGGATAATGCTTGTAACACTAAGTCTTTCGTCCTTCCTTTTTTAATAGGACCAATAGGACCTGGAGTAAAATGAATTTAACTTCTTCCCTCTCAACTTTAGTGAAAGCTACCAATAAAAGCTTTCAGTGCTCCTTTATAAAACTTCACCCTTTTAACAATGTAAAGATTCAAAGCAAAGTAAGACTCCGGCTCATTGAGCTTCCTAGGTTGCCAGTGGCCTCTCCTTCCTTTTGCCGGCTGGCAGTGTTTTACCCTTTCCTTTTAATATGCTCATCTCATGTAACACTGTTCGCAGTTTGCAAAAATAGTAAATGGATACATTGTAAGCTTTGGCTGCTGTTTTCTTGCCGGATAATACGTGCTGGCAGCACAACAGTGACGTACATTTGAACTGTCTTCAGTTCAACTGACGTACATTTGACTGATGAGCTGTCTTCATCAGTCTTGAAATACCCGAGCATGTCAGGTAAGACTAAGGGTAGCTGAGTGATTTGACATCCAGTGGTGCATTTTGAGATATGAGACACAATTTAAGCTTTAACCACAGGACTCTACAGAAGAAGATACCGATTGTGATACTAATTCACAGAAGTTTGTAATTTGGAACTAGAAAGATGCCTCTTCTGAAGGAAAGGAAACAAAAAGTCAAACTAAACTTCTTTAAATAGAGGGAAAATCACATAGTGGCCCAAATCTAAAGTGAGAGTCAAATCCATCTATTCCTTGTTCAGAACAAATTTTCTACTTAAAAAGGCAGGGAAAGTTGGATTTGATGTTTTGCTGTCTTGTGTAGTCTGGAACATGACCCACTTTCTAAAAGTATTGTGGGGTTTTAATCACAGACTTGCAGATACGACTGCAAGAACCTAAAACACTGGCAAAAAGTCCTCTATATTATGAATTTTCTTCCTCTAATATTGCCTGGTTGTGGAGTTTAACTTCTTATCAGAAGCTTATGTTTGTTATAATGTTAAGAAGCTTCGCATGGCCCACAGTATGTAGGGTGTATGGAGCACATGGTTTTTGTTAAACATGGATCGTGTGGGCTTGCACACAGCTGAGGCCACCTGAATGCAATGCCAGGTTGAGCTTCTGTTTCAGTGAAGCACACCCTTTACACACACAGGAATCCAAAGGACTCTCAAAATGCAAAATTCAGTGTTATATGAATATGGACATTCCTTTGCCCAAAACATACTTAGTTTTTCACAAAGTGTTAATATTTTCCCCTCTTTTTACCTATTTGGAACCCAGTTCTCTGTGTGCATGTGTAGTAGGAGGAGGAAGGGAGGCAGGCAAATAGAAAAGGGAAGCACACGTGAGATAAATCAGACTCAAGCAAATATGTCAAAATACTAAACCGTGAAAGAAATAATAGTAGACAATAACTATTTGTGTACAGTATGGGAAAATAGTCCCTCCTCTGCCTCCAACTACTGATTGTAAATTTTCCCAACACCTCTTTAACTCCTCCAAAACGAACCCAACAGTGAAAGAGCCTTCAAAACTGTGGGAACAAACCATAAATTCTCACAGCAAAGTTTTAAGCAATTATCTTCCATTTCAGGAATATTTCAAACTAACTGAAGTTAATGGAAGTTATGCTACTGGGAGATGTTCTGTCATTTTTTACTATGTTGCAGGGCACAAATAATAGGAAGATTAGTAATTACAGACAAAACTTAGGTAAATCTAGTAACAGGGTGACGGTCTCAAACTTCATAAGTAATAGAATTTCCTTGAGAAATGGTGGATTGTTTGTAAGAAAAGTAAGAGATGACTGTCAAGAGAACTGCAGGAACATTGTTAGTATAGTACATCCCTGACACACTATTCTGCAGGGAACACAAAGCTTCACTAGAAACTATAAAAAATGTGCTGAAGTGGGATATGTAGTATACGAGTCCCTGAATTGTGTCTGGCTGGGATGGAGTTAACTTTATAGCAGCCTGCATGCTGCTGTGTTTTAGATTTGTGGCTAAAAAAGTGTTGATAACACACCAATGTTTTAGCTATGGCTGAGCCGTGCTTGCACAGCATCCAGGCCTTTTTGTCTCCTACTGTGTCTCTTCCCAGAGTCGGCTGGGGGTGGGCAAGAAGTTGGGAGGGGACACAGCCAGGACAGATGGCCCCACCTGGCCAAAGGGATAGTCCATACTATATAATGTCATGCTCAGCAATAAAACTGGTGGGTAGCCGGTGGGGAGTTTTGTCTTCCAAGATGGACATTGCTCAGAGATTGGCTGGGCACTGGTCTGCTTTTGGGAGATGGTGAGTGACCACCTTTGCATCACTTGCTGTTGTTGGGTTTTGTTGTCTTTTTCTCTCTTTCTGTCACTTAATCAACTGTCTTTTTCTCAAGCCACGAGTTTTCTTGCTTTTGCTCTCTCTATATTCTCTCCTGTCCCGCTGGGGGCTGGTTGGGGATTAAGCAAGTGGTTGTGTGGGTGCTTAGCAGCTGGCTGGGGTCAACCCACTACAGATGTAGTCTTTTGGAGACCTTTATCCCTCTTCATTGCTACCTGTGTATTGCAGCATTTTTGTCTCAAGAAGCTACTGATTAAAATAATACAAAATCTGATGCAGAAAATCCCTCTCTCCTGCTATTTGGTCAAATCAGCCCATTTTCCTGGGTCTCATGACATTAAACCATTTGTGAAATGGAGGTATCAGTTACTTGAGGTGGAAAGCTTGCATAAATTTTACTGACTCTGCATTGCAACTGGCGTGGTCTATCACAGCGAAACATTTCTAGGAAGTACTTACGCATTTCTGCAAACAGCTGCCTTCTTTCTGCCATGGTATTTCCTCTTTTCCCACAATCTTCAATCATTCTGGAAGACAAAATCATGTGAAAATATTGAGCATTATTCCCAGACTGAACATAGGTACATAAGCATCCATAAGCGATCCCAGAGAACCTTTGAGGTTGACCGGTGCTCCATGTGTAGCCAATGCCTTTTGCCAGCCTCTCTGTGGCATGGTTGCGGAGAAGCTGATCCTCAAATTGTCCTCCATTCCCTAGACTCTGCTTTCAAGCATTTGTTTCCCCCCTTCCTCTCTCTCCCAAAGAGAGTTTTTCTGCTTGATGTAACTAACTGACTTACATAACACAAGCTCTGAAATTCAGTTTAGGTTTTCTTAAATAAGAAACCTTCAGTTTAAATTATGTAAGAGAGAAGAAATCATAAAAGATTCGGATATTATTTTATGGTTTAGAAAATGCCTTTCTAGCCAATTCTGGGTGGAGGAGACAAAAAAATAACACAACAGCGACTAAATCTCTACTCCACAACATAATACCCTCCATTTACTCAAGCAAATACACTCCAAATATTCATTCAAGACAATACGTCTCTAATTAAATGAGTTCCAGTAAAAGGCTCAGAAGTAAGAATATATTTTCCTTCAGTTTTCAGATATAAAAATCTTCAGAATATTTCAAAGAGTGCTACTGCTGGATAGAGCATAGAGAAAAGAGACAGCTTCCTTCACAGCCAGCATTCAAACCATAAAAGATAAAAGCCTTCAGAATCAAGATAAACATCTTTAGCAGCACTCAAAAATGAAACCAGTGTCAGCATCACCACTTCCTATGGGTAATTACTCTAGCAAACCAATATCCTTTCCTCCCTGCCAAGTCTGGTTAGGGCTTCTGACCTGCGTTTTAATCTACATCCTTACCTCAACTAGACTGTAAATAACATTGGACTATCTGGGATATAAAGAAGATGCTCTGTAGAGGCCTGCAATCCAAAATATTCCACCATATCCCATAGCAAACCCACAAATATATATGTATCAGGAAGGATAAAAGTACTGGATGCTGAAGTCTACCATCACCAAATGACTCAGGATAGAAAACCAGTTTCTTTTTATTTCTCGCAGAAAGAAAAGCAATCACGTAAGAGGTGTTTTGTTGTGTGTTTTTTTTTTTCCTTTCAAAATGCACTGTTCAAATGAAGTGGTGGTATATTATAACCGCCTTTTCCAAATAGCCTATTCAATTCTCAGAGTACTGATAAAGGCTCTGCTAAAGTCTAGCTATGGTGGACATTTTGTGTTGTGAGCAGCAGTCCCCTAGGAAGTGGACAAAGGGTACGGCTGCAGCCTGTTTGCAGGGATATTCAAGTTCACCCTTATGCTCTAATTTGGCTGGGAGTGATACAGATGTGTGTAGCACGGCACTAAGTGTCAGCTAGTATGTCCTGCCTTTCTGCAGAGGTAACAGCTTTCAGTAGAGTGCTTTACAGAAGTGACCACGCAGCCTCTGCTCTGGAGGTTGTTGGTGTCTCGCTAGCTTAGAGGTGTCAGGGAGGACTCACACCTAGCTGCACCTCAAGATATGCCAGGCCCAACCTGCATCCTAATTAGACAGCAAGTAGTAATATCTTTTGTACCTGGATCAGCCTTAAATCTCTGCCCATAAAAAATGAAAAACGATGTAATCCTACTAACCCCAGTTTGAGTTCCCCACTCCTTTCTGTTTCTAATCGAACTCATAGTAGGAGACATGAGTTTCCTCATTCCTCACTCCACAAATTTGCCATGGTAAATGACCAGATCTCGTAGGACAGGTGGCTTAATAAACCCCTTGGAAAAGATAGCATCTTTTGCCAGGCAGGGCAGTTGAGTAAATACTTCAGAGCAAATACAAAATAGATTAACTTCTATTATTTGTAGAGTGGGTCACAGGCCATCATAATGTTCTCTGACTTCTCCTGTAGTCACAATTACTCTACAAACAATGTGCAACTGGTCTTCAGACTACATACTGTTCATATGAATTGACTGAGATTGGGTTATTTTGATTTTGGCACAAGGATTACATCATCTTCTTTCAGTTTCTTGATACAATTTACACTTAAATCTTATAGATTTTTCTCCATTTATTAATTTGCTGTTTTCATTCCACCAATGTTCTCTAACATTCGTGAAATAACCACTGGTCTCACAGTGATTGCTGCAAACTTTATCAAAAACAAAAAGGGGGCAACTTTATTCTCCCTTCCCTCATAATGCCTCTTGGATAAAAATATTCCTTACCTACTGCTTTTAAATATCTACAGTTCATCCACTGGAATGTGGCTCACCTGTGACCTTATTCACCATGTGGAAGAATTTTCCCAGTCAAAATTAAGTAAAAAAAGGTATTTTTCAAATAACGCAAATTGTACAGCAAGTTCTCCACTTCCTTCAGAGAGCCCACTCCTAAAGTGTCCTTTCAGTGGGGTAAAAATCATTAACTGGTTTTCCCTTTTGCGCAATTCATCCTCCCCTTACTTTTATTGATGTTTATATCTCCTCATATAAAACGTTCCCTGGACCTGATCATCACTTTTCACAACGTCCCATTACCTACTGAAACTGAATCACCCTTTTCACTTGCTGGGGCTTATGGGGATTACCAGGCCTGACAAATAACTTTATATTTATACACACACAACTCAGGCTTCCTTGGAGAGGGAAGAAACTTTGTATTTATATTTTCAAGACATATATGCCATTAAGCTTATGAGAACATTATGGTGGCAGTATTTTCAGATAGATATCTTCCATCCCTCCTTCGCATCTTTTCCGGATAGAAGAAAAATGATAGATGATGCTCATCAATATTGTTATGTTTGAGTTGCCATTGATTGGAATTCACTCAACTGTGTCTTCCAAGCTTTTTGTATATATTTTTAACTCTAAAATGTGCTACAGCCCAGGCTCAACTAATGCCACTGGTCACGGGTGTTAGGCATCTCCCTTTTCAGCCCTTGTTTGCCTTGATCCAGCTTACAGGTACACAGCTCAGCTCTTTAACTCAGATTACGGAGACTCACGCTTTGAGCCTGGGATGTGCTCAACTCAGTCCCTGGGGCTGGCCGTGAGCATAATTGACTACAGTCATGTTCCAAAATTTCTCATTTTGCTTATAACACATGTCAAGTCACAGGAAAAAAAGTACAATTTGTTCTACAGGGAAAAAGAGCAAATCACAAAGTGAACTTTAATGTACTTTACACACCAGAATAAATTATCAGAGACACAATTTTGAAAAATATTAATTAATGTACACTCTTCCCATAGTAGGGATTAGATTATATTTGTCTTCTGTTGATCCCTTCCACTATCTTTTTCCCTTCACTTTTCTCCCCAGGAAATAGCTCCTCCATGGCAGGTAGGGAGAACACCTACTGTGCATCTAATTAAAATTCTTGTCACGGGCTAATTAGTAAGGTACCAATTAGTAAGGTATTAAGGCTTCAATATATTACAGACATTCCAGAGCAGAAATTATTCCAAGCATAAGGTTTCAAGCCTCTGAAAAAGATACCGTGAATGTTTCATTTCTACCAGTGTTTCAAGCTGAAAACTTTTATGACATTAGTAGCACTTGAAGGAAAATAATAAATAAATAATTTAGTTCGATTTGTACTCTTTTGATTACAATTTCATCTTCATGCTTATCATGTATCAGAAGCATAGTTGGTCTATTTTTTTAATATACTTCATTTGTTTATAAAATCTGGGAAGGAATATCATATAATATACATAAGGTGAAAACTAAATGCCTTGTTTTTCTTTCCTTTGCTGTTGTGCTGCCTTGATTTATGAGTACTGTAATAATCTCCCTCACGCATAAGTGTTTTTCTTTGTTTAGTATTTCTAGGGTAAATAGCGTATTTTATTAACCCCTGTTTTATGTCATCTTTCTTGTAATTAGTATATTTCCATTTCTTGAGCTATCTCTATGCATGGTAAAAGCAATGCCTGCCACAATTAAATCATTAGATCCAAAAAAACATCAAAAGAAGTAATTGCCTGTATACCTGGAGAAGGAGCTCCCCTCTGGAGAGTTCCATATGCTTCCAAGGGGACCGTCAAAAATTCCTGACCTGACACACAGGCACACACACAGTTTGACAGCTCTGAGCAAACCCACCCCATTAACACTTCCACAAATCCCCATCGCGTTCGTCCATGATGGATGAAGTGCCCCGGCGAGGCGGGAAGCACGCCAGTGAGGAAAATCGTCTGCTGAAATTGATTAATTGTGGCATGAAAAACTTATCAAATCCCACGTGATTGCTGTGACACAGCTGTGCGTTTGACAAAAGAGGCTCTGAATCCTGACTGGTGACATTCCTGACGGTCTTTCAGGCTGGATAAAAGTTGGTTTTTCCATTGCAGCAGGCACAGAGGGAAAAGAGAAACACTTGCCTCTGCCCGAGTCTTGTCCAGTCGTGCTCGCTGAAGCTCTGAAACACTTGGGAGCGTTCCAGCTTCTAGCTGGAAGTTTTGCTCCAGAAGACTGGTAAAACCAACAATGAATATCTTGAGATCACTTTTGGAAAGAGTACCATCGTTTGGTAGAAAATATCACCAGGCTCAAGCATCCTTGCACCTGGGTTGGGGCAACCCCCGGTATCAATACAGGCTGGGGGATGAAGGGACTGAGAGCAGCCCTGCTGAGAAGGACCTGGGGGTACTGGTGGATGGAAAGCTGGACATGACCTGGCAATGTGCGCTCGCAGCCCAGAAGGCCAACCCTATCCTGGGCTGCATCAAAAGCAGCGTGGCCAGCAGGTCGAGGGAGGTGATTCTGCCCCTCTGCTCTGCTCTGGTGAGACCCCACCTGGAGTGCTGCATCCAGCTTTGGGGTCCTCAGTGCAGGAAAGACATGGACCCGTTGGAGCGGGTCCAGAGGAGGGCCACAAAAATGATCAGGGGGATGGAACAGCTCTCCTGCGAAGAAAGGGAGAGAGAGTTGGGGTTATTCAGCCTGGAGAAGAGAAGGCTTCGGGGAGACCTTATTGCAGCCTTTCAGTACTTAAAGGGGGCTTATAAGAAAGATGGCAGAAAACTTTTTAGCAGGGCCTGTTGCGACAGGACAAGGGGGAATGATTTTAAACTAGAAGAGGGGAGATTTAGACTAGATATAAGAAGAAATTTTTTACAATGAGGGTGGTGAAACACTGGAACAATTTGCCCAGAGAGGTGGTAGATGCCCCATCCCTGGAAACAATGGGACATTAGACAGGGCTTTGAGCAACCTGATCTAGTTGAAGATGTCCCTGCTCATTGCAGGGGGGTTGGACTAGATGACCTTTAAAGGTGCCTTCCAACCCAAACTATTCTATGATTCTATGATCCCTTACTCTGAGCGGTCTGTATTTCCCTGGCCAGGAAATCTTCAACTCCTGATATAAACAGCTATTTTTTTCTTCCAGGAAATGTGAAATGTTAGATATTCGCTTTGGTATCTCCGAAAATTGGAAGCATTAGGATGCAGAGAAATGTGCTGGTTTCTCAGTGGCTATTTTTCATGCTGTTGACAAATCAGATTCTATTTTCTATGCAGCTGGTCAATATTTAAACCCAGCTTTGAGCAGAAAACAGTAACATTTTTCAGCTGCACAGGCTTCTTGTCTGCCATTGCTTGGGACAGTTTTATGAAAATGCCCTCCATACATAACAAACCGCTATTCCTTTTCAGGATTTACCAGCATCAGAAATTTAGATTTATGAAAATGAAAGAGCCTGCTAGGGTCTAGCTTACAGTGACTTTATGAGGAGCTTAAAAGCTGTAGTCAACAGCTAGGTTTGGAGTGCTGTTCATGCAGCATTCATAGCAATATGAGAGAGAAGATTTTCCATAGATTTTTCCTCTTCTCACATTTTCTCCAAATTCAGCCCTGGTAGGTGGATGCTGCTCAGCTAACTAGAGCAGAGTTATGGCTGCTCGGTTCAAAGTGAATTTGGACTGGAGAATAGAGAGTTAAAAGGGACAGTGAGTGCTAGCTAAAACCGTATTTGCAAAGTCACCAACCTCAGCAATCTTTGAAGTTAATAACGAGAATCATGAAAGGCCATTTCAGAGCCCTCTTCCCCTTAACGGATTTATTGGTGCCTTATGAATGTCTTGTTCCACATGTCTTAATGACGCAGGTCCCTAATAGGTCTCTCTCAGCTTTACATTCCAGGACTAATCTTTGGGAGTATAATAAAATTGTTCAATGCTCTTTCCTGAGGCTAGGTATAATTGCATTGCACTTACACTGCTTGTTTGTATTTTATCTAGATGAGCATTTACAGTGAAGGAAGAAAATAAAAGCTGTTGCTAAGCTCATCTCCAACATGAGCCTCAGCAAGTCTGCCTCTTCTTATTTTTGTCATATTTTGCAATTTCAATATTTCAAAAAATTTGAAATTCTCTCTTGATTTATTCCTTTAGCGAAATGTGTCTCTTGTTTTTAAAAAAGAATTTTCCAACAGATTTTTCATCAGTTCCCCTTTTGGGAGCTTTGTATCCTTAGTAGAAAACTGTCAAAAATGCCTAATAAGGCACCCACTGCAACTCATTTTCATAACACTCTGTCTTCAAGGAAGTCTGAATGCTACGCAAATACTATCTGTGACATCTAAAAAACAAATTGTGAAGAGGTTCATCACTAAAGAAAGAAAGGGCAATATGAAGATAGCAAAAACGAGAGTCAAAATAGACTAATTTCATGTTTAATACTGTACAGAATCAGAACTTTAACAGAGGATGCTGTGACTGGCTTCAGGGAACAAAGGAACCACCAGTCATTTTCCATGTGCACTAGGCATTATCAAGTTTAGGAATTCAAACTGTTAACTAGGCCAAAATATATCCCAAAATCATTGTTTTTCTGCTTTTTATGGGTGCTTGTAGAGTATAATTTTCAGCTTTTCCCTGCAACACAAAGGAGGACTTCTCTTGTATAACAGAGAATCTTACTACTCCAGACATGAAAGACATTTAAGAAAATCAATACTTGAGACTTACAATATATATGTGAAACTTTACAAAACTGTCTTACAGGAGTTGCTTAGATATATTTTTCCAACCATGCTCTTTTAGAGTCAGCCTTCCTGGCACTAGAAGAAACTACTCTATTGGATGAAACATGGAAAGACGACTAACGTTCAGCGCTTCAAATGTTTTCACCCTTGGAGAGTATAAAATGATCCAATAAAATTATTTTGGTCAGCTCTAAAAAACTTTTCTCCAATGCCTCCTTGCCATCACTTCTGATAAACAGTTCTGATAAACAGTAGGGATTGATTTTAGCTAATTGGTACAGATTTAAATACAGCTTTTCAAAGTTCTATTCAAATGCTATTTTAAAATTATATTTCAGCTAAGTTTTATTAAATATTTTAGAACAAATAAAGCAGATATTGATTTCCTTTATACACATGCACAATGTTTCAGAGCCTTAGTTCAGCTGAGGGGTAGTTAGAAATAACCTCCCCTAACAGTCATTCCTTTTTTGTTACACTCAAAACACATGCGAGAAAAAGAAGAAAACCTGAAAACTCAGACACAAAAGTTGATGATATATAATGCCAAATCTGCTCGTCTGATGTGTTAATCTGTTAATGGAGTTTTGCCATGCCCTCATGGGGGACCTGGATTTCACCCAAACTATAGTTTTTCCTTCAACATATGGGTTTTTTTTTTACTATTTTTCTAAAAAACATGATCAATAAAGTATTGATCCCCTTTAAACACTCAAATTTGCAATTCTACTTCTTTGAGTTGGTTAGGCAAAGAATAATTCATAGGGAAAACTGTAATGAAACTCAAGAGATAAAACATTATAAAGACACTATCACAGGAAGCATGTAATTGATACTCTGATACTTTGGTACTCTGGTCTTCTCTCAGGTCTTTTTATTTGCCATCGTAGAGACACAAAGGAGGCTGCAGGATTTCACAGATAATTAAACTCCTACTTAGTCAAAGGGACCTTTCAGTTCTTCTTGTGCTGCCATAATTAAACCCAAATTCATTTGAATAAGCTGTCAGTGATACAATTGTGTTGGGAAGCATTTCCTGGCTTCTGCCAATTTTAATAATACAAGTTGTCAGTTTTTGTAAACAGGGAGTTGATGATTATTTGCTGTAGGACAGTAGGTACTTTCATCTCCTTAGAATTATAAAAACATCTAAATAAACCACATGGTAGCTGTGGGAGAAGATACATTCCCAGGCAGTTGAAATTATTGAGCTCCTTTGTGTGTACTGTGAAAATCTTTCACTAAAATTAAGTATTGTTGGGTAGTCAAACAAATTAGTTAATAGAGAGGCTGTTGGCTTTTGTCACCTTACCTGACCAAAAGTTTCGGCATCCAAACAATTAATGGAATAGCCATTGATTTAGAGAAGTTGAAGAAACCTTATCAGCTAAGAGGAGTTTTCCATTATTCAACTGAGAGTCAAGAAGAATTTAAACTTTTTCATCTTTATTCCTGAAATAGACTCCTTTGGCCTTTTTCCACTTTTTAATTTTCTGAAATATTATAACAAATAGATTCATGAAAAAGTAGTCTGAATTATATCTAAACACCACAGCTAAAAAAAAGAATCTTTAAAAACATTCCCATGGGAATCCAAGTCTCTCCAGATCTAACTGGGGGAAAGGTGGAAAATAAATTACAAAAGAAAGAATGATGAGGCACTGATGAAATTGTTCACGTCTATTCTTTCATAGTGGTAGCTGTTAATTTGTCTTAAAGGTTCAGTGAGAGCGGGCACTAGGGCACAAGAATGGCACTAGGATGGGAATTAAGGAATATATGAGCATATTTGGGTTAAGTATACCTTCTGAGACAAAAAAAGCTTTGATTACTGAGTCTGTATGAATCTCATGCAGAGAGAAGTCAGATCCTTAATGCAAGTAAGAGCAGCCTTCAGGCTGATCTAATTAATATCTGAAGAAGGCATTTTTAGCAATTAGCTATTGTCAGGGAATAAGCAAATGGGAGACTCACTCTTTTTTACTGGCCATATCCTTTCTGTGAGTGGCCTGATGGCTTGGGTAAAAGTGATACAACTTGATCATTTCGATGGCTGCATTCAGCTGAAGATTCTTTCAAAGCAGATGCCAACTTGCTCCTTTTAATTCTGTTTTCAAGTACCAGATCACATTGAAGGACATATGTCTAAGTCTCTAAGTTTGTCGTGGGAAAACAAGTTCCATGTGTATTGTTAAAATGATTTCACTTGGCAGCCTTAGCTATAATAGTTCAGTCCTCAAGATATTCAGTTAAGATACTAGCTATCCCAAAGTCAAAATGATTAAAATCAGTGTCTGTACATTCTCATTCTGTAACTGTCTGCCTGCACACCCATGAACAATCACTTAAGCAGTACAGCAACACAATCATTATATCCAACAGAAACAGAACAGGTAGGCTGGCAGTAATGTGATAACAGAAGAAACAGCAGGAAAAAAATCCAAGCAATGAGATGTCTAAATTTGTAAAAATTTAAGTGACAAGAAATTACAGGCCAATACAAACATTTCCAAGTCTTCTAATGGTGAACACATAGGAAAGGCAAACTCAGATGGGCTCCAGTTCAACAAAAGCTTACTTTAATCTGTCCCTGTTCTGCAAAGCCTTTACACACACACACTGGACTCAAAGCATATGCTTGAATTCTATTGTGCTTACCAAGTACTTAGCTGAAGAAGAAAAGGGTTTTTCTGTTTAGTCCTTAATAAATGTCTAACAAAAAGGACAGCCTACAAACAGCGTATATAAAAGGGAATGTACTTGGAAATGGCACTTCAAGGAGCCAGAATATTTCCCAATACAAGATAAGCTTTAGTCACATGCAGAGGTGTATCTAACAGAGAACACACCTCCTCCACATGTGATGTGGAAGTTTACAGAGTACTGAGGTCACCTGGAAAGCAAAAGGAATTAAAGAACTAAAGAGAAGGGTGTAAGAAGCACAAGAATCTTTCCCCTTTTCATCCTTCTCCTGTTCATTATTTGGATGTCTGTTGAGATGCTATTCAGGACAGTCTTATAAAAGTGAACCGCGAAGAGAACTACATTTTATGTCAGTTCACACATCACCGGTTATTCCTCAAGTATCCCACCACAGAAGGTTAGCGTAAGTTTTTCTGTTACAGAACTGTCTGTGATGTAAATGTATTCTGCCTTTGCCTCCCAGCAAATTTAGGCCTCCTGTTGCTGGACTACTTTCATACAATATTACCATACCTTTTCACATTAGTCTAGTTAATTCATTTCAGTGATTAATAAGGTGCAGCTATTTCTTAGGAGCAGGAATTTTTGCAAAACTATCCATTTAATAAATAGTAAGTCAAGCATCTTATGTCCTCACTACAACATCAGTATGTTAGACATAAGGCTGTGAAGGGCTGTAATAACTTAAAACGATTCAAGAAAAAACCCACCCTTATTTCAACAGGTAAAGGACAACAGGAAATGAAAGCAAATGCGAACGAAAAAAATTGACAGCTTGATATGCACTATTGGCTAGTTTATTTTCTCAAATAAAAAACCTAATATACCAAATTACTTTTAACCTAATTAAAACCTGACATTATTTTATTAGGCAATATCACTATTACAATAGGGTACAGAAGAAAATGAAATACAATATAATTATGTAGCAAATAGTCTCATAGACTAAGCCAGAACAGAAAGCTAATGCTTGAAATATTGAATGCAAAGATAATGGCTGGTGATGCTTGTAAACAGACACAGCAGAAAACAGGCTGCTACATATGATTCACTGATCCTGTTCTTTCCTCTCAGATATGCACATTACCTCTAACACTGGTTGGACCCTGCTAAACTCGAGTTACTGTTGTATATTCAAAATATGCTTGAAGAGGAACATTTTTAATAAAACAGTATTAATTATATTGTGAAAGAACATTTAGGTTATAAAAATCCCTCCAATGCAGCATAAACATTTCAGCTGGTAGAAATATACTTGTAAGCAGACTTTCGTCTGGAGAAATTTCAGTGTCCTGAATTTACCTTTCCCATGGCGAGAAGGGAATGTGAAGAAAGCCAAGGGGAGCACAGGAAAGCCTAAAAGAAGCACAGCTAATCAAACCGGCAGCTATGGCTGCAAAGATTCCCGACATGCTTTGAAATCCCCAAACGGTTGTTAAAAGAGATTTTTCTTCATGTAAAATGAAGTAGATAGCTTCTTAGAAACACTCATCTAAGGGTAGTCAAGACAGAAGACATGCTCCTATGCAAGCATTGCTCTAGGACGCACATAATGCATCAATTTGTGTGGAAAAATGACTTTTGTAACATTAATGACAGGTTACAAGAGGTGCCAAAACAGTCAAGACACAGCCAGACAGTACTTTATGTCTGTATAGGCTTCTGTCATGTTCCACCAAAGACTAAACTTGGTCCAGAGGCATCTAAATTGAAGTCGTTTAAGTTGGTAATAAGCAGATTTGAGCTAAGCTGCTTAATGATACTTGCAAACAAGAATAAGTGCATTCGCATCTCAGGTGTCGTTTGCTTAATTCTGAGACCATGTCTAATTCTTCTGAGTATTCTGGCAAAAAAGCAGCGGTGTATTTTTGGTCTGCCTTATCAAATGCATCACATCAGAGCAAGAAGCCAGAGACCTTCTCCCTTTGTTTGGCTCTGGCTCAACCACACTCAACTATTACATTCTGGTGTAGGCACCAAGTTGTCTGGAAGTTATTGACAGAGCGGAAGGAGTGCAGAGGAGAGATGGGAAAATACTCAGAGGGTGGAGACCAGAGGGTCTGATTTCTGTGAAGAGAACAACACCAAATCTATACAGTTTTGTTACATGTTGATGAGCTGCAAACAAAATAGGTATCTGCTGTTCGTGTTGAGGAGAGAATTATTAGGTGTGATAGACAGGGTTTAATTAGGAATAAAAGGAACGATATTTAAAGACAGAAAATCTCTGATCTCGACAGGGGAACTCTGAAGTGAAAGATGAATGAGGCTGTGGACAGTCTCTCAAGAGATGCAGTGAATGCCGTACAGTCTGTGGCTTTTAAAACTATCCCAATAAATCTTTGAAATATATATTGTAGGCCCAACGCTGTATTTTCAATGAGGTGAAATGGAGACTCCAGAGTGTTTCTGGGCCAAAATCTCAGATGGTATAAAATAGCATGTAATAGAGTTTTATCAGCAGAGGATCATCTTCCATTCCCCAGTTGTATATATGTTTTTTTCTCTTACGTATTTCATAATTTAGTTTCTTAGACATACAGCCTTTAAAACAGACTAGCTCAGCAGCCATATCCTATTCCCTCCTTGCTCTTTCTGCCTTCACTATTACCTTTCTTTTGTCCCTTCTTTCCCAAACCACCCATTCGCCTCTACTGTCTTTTGATTTCTCAGACTTCCCGTGTTGTATCTCGGAGTTGTGATGTCCTACAGCAGACTGCTCGGTGACAGCTAACCACTTCCCTTCCTGCCCCAGCCTCCAGTGTAAATAGAGAGCAATGGAAGGGAGCAAACTGCACAGCTGGATTTTGGGCACTGGGCTCAGATCTCTCCCTTGTGTTGAACAGACGCCAAAGGCTGAAACATGAAAAAAACGAAGAATTGCCAAACTCCCCTTTGATCTGTGAGAAAGATGACAACAACACAGCACCCTATACATCAGTGAAGTGTATTAAAGACACAAGGTGACTAGGAGCAGTGCTCGTGTTATGAAGAAGCTGCCCCTCCCTTAGAAAAGGGAGCAGATAAAGCCTTTTGGCACAAGCACCTCCTCAGATGTTGTTCATCTTCTACTAAAAGAAGTTTGGCAGGTGATTTTTTTGGACTGGGCTAAATTAACTGGTACTTTTTAGAAGGTGCTCAAGCTACACGCAGAACCCCAACCAACATAGGAGAACTTCCTGGAGAAAATTCTTCCACTTCTCAAATTATAAGCCTGCCCGTGGAAAGGGGCACATTTGCCCAGTGTTCTGCAAGAGAGTGCCGCCCACCCTCCCACCTTGGCCTGTGGTGAAGACCTTTGCAATGTGCAAAGGCGAAAGGCAAACCCACGCGATGGAAGGGGAAACAACAGTCAGCCTTGCTCTGCTGTCACAAGGCATTATCACGAGGTATTGGCTTCAAAGAGCTAGGGACCAAATGAGAGCCAGGTAGCCAAGTCAAAACCATTCAGGATCAGAAACCTGAGAAGCAAGAATATAACAAACCCAGGTCTAGGGGCAGACACGGTCAGAGGTGGGGCTCTGCATCAGGAAACCAGGTGTGTCCTGTGTAGCAGGATCCCGGGCAAAAGCAAGACAGAGCTGCAGCAAAGTCAGCAGGAGGAGCAAAAACTTTTCAGCAGAGGAGAACCAGGACTATGTCCCTTTTCTAAGGGGCAGGACTAACAGGTGAGACACAGCATAATACACTGAGCAGCCAAGAAAACTTGTGGGATTATACGATATACTTTCTGGTGGGGAGAGTGGCCAACCTTTAGCTCCTCCCCCCCTGCAGGGGACTGTTCTGCCAAGGAGACTGAATACAACCCACTGCAGGGCTGAGGGTCTTGGAGAGGCTGCCTGAGCTGACCAGGGCTTTTCCTTGTCCCCTGACCAAGGCAATTCCAGGAAGACAGTGTCCTTCATACTCCAGTTGTAGGCCCAGCTGTGTGGGCTGTCACCGTGTGCTGCTGCTGATTTCCCACAGGAGAGCTTGCCTTTCCTCTTCACCAATCCCACTGTTGCAGGGGGTGGTGGCACCTCCCCACGCGCATTGCCTTCTCTCCAGGAGATCCAACTTGGGAGGGGCTGGAGCTGACCTGGAGGATGCAGGAAGCTTGACAACAAGCACTGAAAATACTTCTCAAGCATCATCTGAAGGACCTGAAATAGCCCAGTCCAGCTCGGCTTTTCAGCTCGAAAATTTCCATTTCCAAACCCTGGAGAGACAAAAGATCATTCTGTCTTCTCAATCCGTTGCTTATTGACTCAGGTTATCAGTTATCTCAACTCGATTTCAGCTCTTCTAATACCTGCATTTCACTACAGATGTCCAGAGGCAAAGGGTACTCAGGAATTAGAGGTATGAATTCATTTCCAGAGGCACTGGAACAGATTTAACAAATCTATTGGGTAAATATTTAGCTGCAGGCTTGGTTCTAAGCAAGCCTGTGGAAGTGTGGTTTTACAACACAAATGAGTTGAAAAGGGGACTTGAAAGAGTCAGAGAGTCAGAGAGGCTTTTTTTCCCAGTTGCTTACAATTTTATTTTACTTTTTTATTTTATTTGCAATTTTGCCACTCAATCCTATTTGCAGAGCAGCTAGAGAGGACAAATACCTTTGCTTGGAAGACTTAAATGCTGTAAAGTGTTGAAATATTTGGCAAAGAAAGGCCTTTTGGTGGTGTTCCTTGCGTACACCTCATTTTTCTGCAGCTGAGGAGAAGCACTGAAATGATTTCCACTGGCAATCTCCAACGGCAGGAGATTCGTTTGTATCAAGTGCCAGTCATTCCTCCCTATATCAGCAACAGGCTATTTAGGGTTGTATCATCTAAAGCACAACATCACAGAGATTTGGGTGAGGTAGAAAAATACTACAGGGTAGCACTTCTGGAGGTAGCACTTGTATGTCAGTCATATGAGCTGGCTACATCAGCAGGGCTTCCCAGAGCAGAAACCTTACAGGGTCCATGAGAAGCCAGGGCAGAGAAGATCCTGGTCCATGAGAAGCCAGGGTGAAGCAGATACTACTCCAAAGTAGCAGCAACCCTGGAAGTCTTTCAAATACACAGTTTCTGATAGAGTCAGTCTGCCTGTGAAGGTTTTAACATAGCAGTCATGGAGCTATAAATAACCTGCAGCATTAATAAGGTTAAAATAATGAGGGCAAAAAACCCACAACAGGTTCCCTTCAAACTTTATTTTCATCTAAGATCTTGCATTAGGAAGGAAACCAATATGCATTTTTGATATCATGTTAGCTATGTAAGAAAAACACTCAAGGTTGACACACAAATAGCTAAATTTCAGCAGATCATTTCGGAATGATCTGCTGAAATTGTACTGACTGAAATGGTGCCACTGTCCTGAGGGGGAAACCAGAAATCATTGAAAAGCTTTAGAATTTTGTAAGATTATAAGTTTGTAAAACTGTAAAAATACATGCACGTAAAAATTATAAACCAATGCACTTAAAAAAGAAAGAGTTGGAGAATCAACATTTTTAAGCCGCTGGAAGTTGCTGCATCTGCCGGCAACACTTTATGACATCAGCTGAATTCTTGAACAGTGCCAAAAAATCAGATCCTGGAACAGTTTTTCATGAGCTACTCTGAAGAGGAAGAATACTGAGCAACAAATCCAGTGTTTCATATGTGAATGCTTTTTGTTCATCTCTAAAATTTCAACAGAAAAGGTAGGTACAAACATTTAAAAAAAAAAAGGCACCTTATCAGACTTGAATAATGTATTTGCTAGGATCAAAAAGACGCATCACATAATTTTTGTCCTGACTGCTCAGTTTTTGATATGGCAAAGGATTAGAAAAAAACCAAATACAGTACTCTCTCAAATGTCCAAAGAAAAGATGTTCCCGTTCTCCTCATGCACGCCAAACAAACAGAGATCACATCTCCACACATTTGGTCACATCAGGATAAAAGTGAGTTTGGTTTATATTTGTTTCCCTAGTATTGCAAACACCGACTGCAAAACAGGTAACACCTGAATGTATATTGGGTAGAAAACCTTTTAAAATTAAACTTTTTAAGCTTCCCGCAGGCAACAGCTACTCAGAATAATATTTTCTGCTATACCCCTATCCATGAAAAAGTTTTCTACACAGATTTCCCATCCTTCCAGGCAAGATACAGCATCTGGACCATCTCTGTCCTGGTACAACTGTGTTTTACTTGTTCTTGAAGTCATGGATCTATCTGCAACAAATGCAAACTTCAGTATAGGCATCAGTTTATACTGATATTTATGGGGGAAAAATACAGATTTGGAAAGAAAGGGACTTCAGCGTACTCATCCTTTTTACAGAGAGACTTTAAAAAAGAAAAATGTCTTTTTTTTTCTTTTTTCTCAGTAAACAGTTCTCTTGTATTCCAGGCAGGTAATCATGTGGGAAAGTAAATGTTTGTTCTTTAAAATAAAGGTTTTAGGTTTTCTCAGGGGCTGGCCCAAAGTTTTGCCCTGAACGATGAAGAGCAGACACTTAGGGAGACTGGCATTTGAGGGCTCCTGGCCAGAGTTACCATGAGTACTGGAGCAAAATATTGTGGCAAATTTCTCTTGGCTGGGACAAACACTGAAAATTTTATTTTGAAAACATGGCATCCTGGTACAACCCCTGCTTCTCCCTTAAGGACGTCCACTGTAAAATGCAATAGTACTTGCTCCATTGTTTTCAGGCCCCCAGGCAATCTCCCTCAGGATTGACACCTTATTATTCCTTTGAGTTGATATCCAATACATTGTTTTAAGTTGCTATAACAATATACTTTCACAAATGCAGCCTGCACACCGTCTTACGGAAAATGTCTTGCACTGAACTCAAAAGCCTCAGTAAATATGTCTGAAATTTCTCCTTTTAACACTGGGAGTTGAAGCCTGTTGAAATCTACCTGGAGTTTTTTGCTGCAGCCGGGCCAAGTGAAATACCCTCTCGTTTGGGAACTAAAGGCACTGGCTGATGCACGCAGCCATGCTTGGCCTGCAGCGATTGATGTTTCTCCGCTGTTGGCATGCCATCCTTCCTAAAGGTTGTGAACTTTTAAGTGGCTCTCTTCCAGCACAGTAGATTTAGAGCAGAAAAGGGAATAGAAAGGGTGCGTATGTCTGCATGTGAAAAAAGTAAAAGCTCTTAACCTTCTATATAAAATACAGAGTTTAATCCCAGTTCCACTTAAATCAATCGAAAGGTTTTCATTGACTTCAATGACAATGAATTCGATTTTGCCAGGATTTTACCTATGTTTAATTTTAGCCATAATGGCTTGTATTTTCAAAAGCAACCCGTGATTTAGGATACCTCAATTTCTGGATATATTGTAAGATGCCCATTAGGTGTCTGCCTTTCACAAAGGAAGAGTTCTCATTCTCCCCCCAAAAATCAAGCTGGACAATGAAAATAAACATCATCTTTTGAAAACAGAGTCTAGTCTATATGTTTGGCTATTCTGTAGTGTTGCAGTGTCAAAATTAGAATGCTGCAAGGTTAAATTGTGATGCGAACAGATTCACAATCAAGGGGGAGCCAAGACAACAGAACAGCAACATCAGAAATAACAGTTGATAAGCAATGAATGATGGCTATGTGTGGATCAGCAGTCAATTCTGTTCTTTAATTACTGTAAGATTCTCAATGAAAAAGGTGGCATTTGTTATAAACGACACAATCTTGTTCATCCTTAAGTGGCAGATGTGAAATACTCACTGAAGGGAGATTTTATGCACCATTATATCAGCTCATTTCTTCCACATCTTTACCCACTTTAGATAATTTTGGATTTAAAATTATACGCTGTTTTACAAAGATAGGAAATTAACCTAATGACCTTGATGCAATAATTTCAGTCACTGATTCCAATGAAAGTAATCTATCCCTTAGCCGTCTATCCTTAGCTGATAGGAAAAGCATATCTACCAAACAGTGAATATAGAAAAGAGGATGAAAAGGCACAGAGATTGCATGGGACACTCTCAGAAGAGAGAGGTTGAAAATATTGGCTATTTTTATGCAGTAAGTCATGGTGGAGGAAAAAGAATGTTATTTTAAAATGCAGGCATAACCACTTAAACGCTTCTTCCTGGCCTGCAGGTGTTTTCACATACCAATTTTTCATCTGATACAACAGGAATTTAAAGGGACAGGACTCTCATTAGCAGTAGCTCACGTGATCCTGCCCTTTGCAAGGAGCTGCAAAAGCCAGATGGAATATGTTGAAGACAGCAGAGTCACGGTCTGTTCTGACTCCAGCACACCAGTGGGACCTTTCTGTTCGCATCTGACCAGCTGTAGCAGAAGGGAAGATGGATCAGCATTTTCCCAGGTAGAATACACTTACAGCCCTGGTATTACTTATATAAAAGATCAGTTTCAGAAGCTGGAATGGGACTGCAGATTTTTACTATTCCCTTCCAATAGTTGCAATTGCACAATATTAATGTCCTGGGTTGACAGTTAACTCAAGATCAGAAATATCATTATGAAGACACATATTCTCTCACATGGTAGCACTCAGTTTAAAATACACTGTGCAGAGTATTTTATTTCTATTAGAAATTATAATTTACAAATAAAGCTTTGGTTTTATGGGCAAGGGCAGGACATTTCAGGTAAACAGAAAATTTAGTATTTTTTTTTTTTACAAACTGTTGAGATCATTGGAACGTTGTCCTTATTCTGTTTACAACTTTGCATGATCCTGGGTTTTGGTCAGAATTCAAAATATATAGAAGTGAGCTTAGCAAACGGGAGGCAAGAGTACTTTCTGCTCCTTGTCTCACTATTTTCAGATCTGTAGCTGTTCTCTACATTGCCAAGTCACACCCGAAACTGAGGAAAATTTTCTGAGCTAATACTAATTGTACTGGTGGACTGCTGATTAAACTCCTTCTTATTTCCTAGGCTTTAGAGAGACAAATGGGAACAGAATGGCCTGACTGAATTCTGAATTGGCTTTCTGGAAGGATTTCTTTGAAGTTTGCCCAAAACTTAAGGGCCAGGGATGTTCTGCTATTTAAAACCTATTTCTGAACTGCAAGATCTATTTCTGCACCTACCTGATACATTCTCTGCCTTACAAAAAAAGACTCCTACAACTTGAATAGTTTCAAATCACTTCTCTTTCACCATGCAGCTCAGTTAAATGTGCTGAGATGTGCCCCTTGTTTAACTGTGAAGGAGCAGAGAGCAGGTTGGAAAAAGAGCTCTGCAAAGAACATGCTTCACTGTTGGCCATACACAGTTAAAGTGAGTTGAGCCACAATTTCTCCTGAAAGGAAGATCCCCCTCTTCAGCTTCTGACTTAGAACTCTCATTTCTGTTGTAAAACACAGCAGTTTAGTGTATATTCATCATAAACCCAGGCATTTAAAGAAAATGGAGGTGAATAATCTTTTTTTCCCCTGACAGCTGGAAGGTTGTTACACTTACCCAAGCCTGCAACCACCCAGCCCCAGCGCAGGTCTGAGCTGGTGATGCTCAGGTTCATGGGACTCTGCTTCACCGCTTTGCCCAGCCCAGCATGCTCGCTTGTTCGAAGGCACAAGGTTTCCCGTTGCAGCCAGCTCTGTTTGCTCTAAAACCATTAGAAGGTCCCTTGTGCCAGAATAATTACACTTAGGCTCTTAAAAATCAAAACCTGACCCAAAATGAATAATTATTTCATTCTGCTTTTAGTCTTCTAAGTTATTTATGTGATTTGCAGATTTTTACATTGTCAACTGGGAGGAAAAAACCCTACTAATGGCTAGCTTAAAACATCCTCCTTCTTCAGCTTCTAATCATGACTCAGGATTACTCCATTTTCCTGCATTTAATATATCACTGTAATAAAATCACTCTGAAAAGGAGACTCAGCAGTGAGGTGCAGCAACAACATGAAAAAGAAGGCACAGCAGGAGCTGGTTTCATACCCTTACACATGGTGCAGCTGTAAGAGGTTTCTTCTTTTACAAGCAGGTTGTCAGTCCGCTGTCTCTGTGCTCATGATCCCCCACCATCACCTTCTCTCATTCACCCACAGATTTTCCTTTCCAAAGATCATTGTTCAGTGTTCAAGGTGCAGAAACCACACTTGTTTCCCTATTTCACATTATCTCAGCAGTTAGGGAAGGAGTTCCCAAGTCTCTAGTACATGAGCACATAGGGGTACTTCAGAAATAAGTATTATGCATTTTTAGGGTATGCCTCTACTACCCTTTGACAGCCTTCCTGAAGCTGCCCTATAGACACAAGCCCAGACCTGGTGCCACAGCCCCCAGCACCTCCAAAGGTCACCTTCCAGATCAGGATGGAAGACCAGTGATGCTGACAGCTCAAAATTCACTCGGTGCCCGGTGGGCCACCTGGAGAAGCTGTCACCCCTAGGCAGCTCAGCGGTGCACACAAGGCAACCATGTAAACTAGAGGCAGGTGGATCAAGGCGCACGCATTGTTCATGGCCTCTCCTGAGAACAGCTTCTCTTCAGGAGTGACGTGGGCTTCATCATGGGAAAGGTCTACCAGAGGGAAAGCTCCTCGGTTTCAGTACTTTTCCCCTAACTGACAACAAGTAGGTGCTGGGCTCCAGCAATGCCTCATTTCAATCAGATACGTAGGACACCAAACAGGTTGTTTTATCAAGCACAAAGCAACAATGTGGAAGAGTGTGGGTGAAGTCCAATTAATATCTCTGAATAACATCAGCAATTGGCCCTATGTGAAGTGTAAACATAATTGCAGCCACAATGCTGATAACAAACAACATTCACAGAGAATCGTACAGGTAACCGGTGCTTCATGAACGCAGGAAAAACTTGCCACCGAAGACAGGACGAACAGAAGACAAGACATACGGAAACAAAGGGAACGAAAAGGAGCAAGGATTATCAGTGATGAGAGCTAGAAAAAGAGATTCTTTGCATAAATGTTGAAGAACGGATTTGAAGGAAGAGCATCTGGCAGTTAGAAAATGCAAGTCTGCTCCAAGGAATAGCGCAACAGAGGCAAAAAATTGCACATAAGTAGTGAGGATGGAGGAAGAACAGGACAGATGGGGGAGAGGAGGGAGTAGCAAGGCGGAGAGGGGAAGGCAGCAAGAATACTGGAGGAGTAGGGAAATACAATGAACGTACGGCCTGGAAGCTGAGGGGTACCTATCAGTGCTGTCACGCTAAGGTGCTGGCAGTGTTTTCAAAGCCCACCGAAGACACTGAATTGTACTTTTGCATACAGAGTTTTCAGAGGTCAACAGTTACATTTCTAACATGGAACGAACACACTAGGCTCACAGGATAAAACCTGAACAACAGGTATTTTTGGTCAGCCTACTCATGAACAATGCATCAGTCTGAAGCAGTGCACCTCGCATCTGCTGGGTGACTGCTGATGTGGGAGCTGTGTGAGCACTGCATAGGAAAACAATGAACGGCTGACAAAAGGTGATCAAAATCAAACAGTAACTCTTTTGATTAGAGGCCAAAGGACTAGGCTTTCTTTCTCAAGCCACAAAAGGTACCACATTTAAGTTGCTCAGAACTGACGCAGTTAGTTATAGGGTGGGATAATACTACATGAAGAGAGCTACGGCCACACTTCCAGTGAAACAGGAGGCACCCTGAGCTTTGCATCCACCTCACTGCCCAAGACTACCTACCGTCTCCTCTCCTGCAGTGCCGCTAAGATGCACAGACTCATAAAATCGTGTTGGGGATAAAAGTGCCCTTCCCACTTGTCACAAACTGGTGTTTTTGGTGTGATACTGTCCCAGCACATCCATCTGTATAACTGAGGCAGATGCTATAATGGGCAAAATACCTAGTAAAATCTGAAGAGAGGTTTGAATGCCATAAAGCCAATGAGGTCTAACTGGTTACTTGCTAAAGATTAAAAAGTACCGTACTTTCAAGACCTCAGTGCTTAAGTGTATTCCCTAAAGCCTAATGATGGAAATCCTGTCAGAAAACTAATACAGGGGATAAAGTAGAAATTAAAATAGTCCATCTATTAGATATTGGAAAAAAAAAAATCCATTTGTGTTGCTATTTAGGGCCATAACATTTCTTTGAATAGGAAATTAACAATATCATTTTTATTAAGTTTAGGTGTTTTCAAAAATAAACTTCTTTACAATAATCCAATTAAAGCACATTTTTCATGTTTAAACATATTCCAAATAACATGTGTTACTGCTTATTTTGGAACATACTGCAAGCACTTGCTCTGTCTAAAAACCCATTTGTGTTCATACAGACATAACCTGATTAGTTTAATTTTGGTGTTACTGCTGCTGTTGAATTTGCCCCTAGATTGGGAATACGGTTCTTTCAAAGGAAAAAAAAAATCTTCATTTGACTGTGCTATTGAATTAGGCACCCTAGAAAAGCCAACTAACTGAAATCTCATTTCTTCCAGGAAAGCCAGAATGAATCACTGATCCCTTTCTTGCCACCAGCAGACCCTGACTCCTCTCCAATTAGGGAAAAGAAAAGCAGACAGATTTCTCTAACAACTCTTCCTCATGAGGATCTTGCTGGTCAGTCTCAAGAAGTCCACAAAGACGACAAGAGAATCATACATTTGCTAATCTTCTGTCAGGCAGAAGACCTTGCCAGCATTTGCTGGCCCAAGCATTTGTACAAAGTAAGTTCTTCCTCATGACACCTTTGAAGACTTCAGTGTGCTCATAAATTCTAAAAGAAATTGGTGACTGATAGGAAACCATAAAAAATTTGGCCTTTGGCTACAGAAAAACATTCCTTGTTTTGGAAATATACTCTTACAGACCATTGGTTGTAAGAATTATTAGTGGATATTTACCTTTTGAATACAAGTACATTTACTTTCATGTGTGTGGAAACACATGCACAACTTTTTTTGCCCTGGTTCTGCAAATATTCAGTTAAGCTAATAAACATTTTAACTGAAACAAATTAACTGTGCCAATGCAATATTTCAGTTTTAACTAACCTTTTAATTTAAATGTTCATCTGCCTACTTTCAATATAATTTAAAGCTGGTAAAAATCCAAGAAATCTTCAATGTAAGTGAAAGATAGACTGACTGGAATGATAATAAAATCTTAGGTGAGATGTCAGCAGTGATTTCCCGAGCAAACTGACAATAAGGAAGTGTGATGCATTTATGAAGCCTAGGGGTTATGAAAAGAAAAAAAAAACCACAACCTTTTTTTTCTGCTTTGCTCTGCTAAATTCAGCAGAATTAACAATCAAGATGTTCCTAGTTTTCGAGTATTAGCATTCCACAGTGCACCCTCAGCTTTGCTGCCGTTGTCAAAGGGTGCTTGAAAGTCTAATCTGCCACTTTTCATTCTAAGCAGCACTCCACACAAAAATACCCATAACTGAAGACAGCTAACAGGCTTTTAGTCTTCACCTCGTGACATAAATATGTGAGAAATAACAATCTTAATTACAGTTAGTAGGTAGGTGGCACTCTGCCTCTCAGCCCTGCAAATGCAGTTGCTTTCAATCCAGTGTTCGGTTGCAACTTGCAATGATTGTGAGACCGTCAGCCTCAGAGCCAGCCAGAGTTACTTCAGCATCTTAGGAGATCAGGACACCATTTAGCACAATTAGTAGGCTACCTGCTCAATAAAAGGAAGGGGAGACTTGCAGTTTGTTCCTGTTTTACTCTCCTTGACCCAATGTGATAGCACTTCTTACGTCACTTACCTTTAATAAAAGAGCTCGTGGCATTTAATCTTTTCTTCAGCCATTTTTCTTTTTGGAAATCATGAAAACCAAAGTAATTCAACCCAAACTCAATGATTTGTGTCTAATGACATACAGCAAGCATACACGACTCACTTTAATTGTGTCTGTGTGTGCATCTGTGTGTATATGCACACACAAAAGCATGTATATGAGGGTCAGATTACATGGGACGGGCAGGGAGTAATTAGTATAGCCTGAAGCTGACGGAGGAGGTAGTGGAATCACAGCGAGGAGCTTTTCCTTAGCACAGGATCTTTGATGTTCAAAGCCAGAGACTATCTCAGTGCAGGTTTATTGGGGGACAAATCTGTAGGAAGAAGCTATGCTTCCTTTCCACTCAAAGACCTAACGTCTCCAAGAGCCACCAGATGCCCTGAGCTGTTAGTTAAAGGAGCTGTTTTCTCCTTCTTTCACAGGATGTTAATTCCTCACTGAAAGTAATCATCTGCGCATATTCCAAAATGAGTCTCTAAGTTTTAGGGTCTCTGCACTATATGCCCACTTTGCCCACCTCAGAGAGCTCTTCTTTTGGGTGGAGCTCTACTGGTCTATTAGGAAAAGACGATCTCTTCTCAAGAGTGTCACAGCATTTGACATTTTTTCCTTAAGAGACGGTGCTACTGGAAACAGGAGGCTGAACAGACTCCTTTGCTCTGCAGTGAACTTAAAAGTTCTCCACAGTTCGCAGCTGCAGAAAAGAACATGCAATGAGCCAGAAAGTAGAGTAGCTCTAACATCTCCTGACTGTTCTACAGCACAGACTCGTGACCTGTGAGGACTTGGGACCTGGCAATATTGAAGGCAAGTTCCTCGGAGGAAAAATTATAGGAAGTTTGACCAGAGGCAAGAGTGGCCAGGTGGCAGCTTTACATCTCTCCCGGAGGCATTCATATAGCAGCCTCCCTTCCTCGCTCAGTGGCCATGGCAGTCCGGGAGCCAGAGCTCCATTTTCTGCAAGTTATTGTGCGTGTTTGACCTGTTTCAGCACACCATTAAAGCTGAAATGGGTACTGGAGCTAGCCCCACAGACACCCAAGATACACACCCTGATGCCACAAGCTCTTGTGCTCTATGAAGGCCCGAATCAACTTCTCCTGGGAGGATTTCATAGTGGACTTCCTTCCAAGGAGAACAGATTTCTTTAATTCTCCATGTTGAATGCTTTAAGTGGCTGGAGCTTTTGGAGATAACTGGCCCTGAGAGCACAGTTCCTGCATGTGAAGAAGACACCCTGGACTGCCGTCACTCTTGATCCGAGATGTGGCCCTGGAGATGTTAGCGCTCCCTTTGGAAATGCTTTTGCCCATTTTCATTGGAGCCAGATGAACACTTGGATGTGGAGCCCAAGCTCCTAGAGTTAGCATCTGCTACTGTAATCATCCTCGTACATATTTATCCCTAGAAAAATATCTCAGCCATCTGATAGCTGAGACTGGGGACTGGCCTGCTCCTACTAGTGCACATATTCCTACATCAATTAGTCACTGCAAGTTGTTCCATATTGGAATTTTGCCTACGTTATTATTTGCATACAAGGCATATACACATCATATTATGTAGCCTTAAAATTTTGTGTCTGTTTTGATTCCTAGTAATCAAGGTCCCAGATTTCTTTCTTCTCGGAGGCTGACACACAGTCATGTCAATCCAATGGATTCATTTTTTTCTTTCCAGTGGAGTCAGTTTGGCTCTTCCGTTGTTTTCCATGAATCCAAAACGAGCAAAAAAATTATTGTATTAATAAATTGTGTAATTTTAATCTGTAGGAGTGGGCAGATGAGAGATCTCTTATAAATCTGTTAACATTATTGATGAGCTATAGTTGTAATGCTAGGTAAAATCTGAATAGCAAAATCGTGCAGTGAAATTATTCTGATGGTATAGTAGTACATTTTAGCAGTCTTCCAATGACTTTCTCAGCTGGTCCATGTACAAGAGGCACCCATACATTGTAAAGAATTATTATTTGTTTTACTGCACCTTTCAGGGGTTTCAGTTAGCACTGGGTATTAAAACATTGTGCAATCTATAGACATATAAGACAAGACTGTCCCTTGTTTTGAAGGTTTTATAGAAGATTCAGTGGGATTAATGAGACAGTAGAAAGTAAGTGGAACAAAAGTCCAAGGGGGAAGGTTCATATCAGATCCTAAAAATGGACAAAAAGTGATACTTCTTCACCAAATCATGACCAGGATTGCTATCTTTAAGAACATTTGTGAAGTCTAATACGATCCTAGAAAAACCATGCGAAAGAGCACCCTTTGGTGAAGGAAACTACCATTTGCTGACCGTGCTCATGTTCTTTCTGTTCACCAGGCTTCACCGAGAGTATGATTTTCCATACCCATATTTCCATCTCTTCCCTTCTTGCTATTCTAGCAAAGATGACTAGCTAGATACTCTCTTCTATCTTGTTTTGCTACTGTTGCTTAATAATGAAGCCCCTAACTAAGACTCTTACTTCCTTTTCTCCCTTCCTTGCGATAAACTATCACAGCTCTGATTCCAAAGACAAATGAAACTCATGGAGAGGGAAGTACTTACTAGAAGGTGCTTTGTCTCCTTTTATCTAGATTCCTTAATTTTTGTATTCCCTGGACAAATTCACCGCTAGTGCATGTCTGTGACAGTCAGTTAGATATATGTTAGTGATACTATGCTATGACTCACTTGCATCCCTGTGCCTTACGCTTTGGGCCACAATGTATTAGTGATAAAGAGCTCTTGGGTGTTTGAATTAGATTTCTCATTCACCCAATTGAACAAAGTCCCTAAATCTAGATAGATCAAGCTTCTTTGATTGCTTAGATAATTTGATCTGGATTTTCCTTGCTCTGCTTGAACTGGTGGAATCAGAGCTAAACCATAGTCCTACTTTGCTTGACTTTTTTCCTTGTACAACTTATCTTCCCCTTCAAAGATTTCCACCCTTTCCAAATCCTCATTTTCAAGAATCCCGACTCAACTCTTCGCAAACCTCTCTCGTTCTGGGATCATTAATGGGCTGCTCATTTATATACTTCTTGATTTCACAAATTCTCTCCTGGGAGCTGACAGGCAGGACAGCTGCTTCTTTCTTCACCCCTGTTAAAGTTGCCTTGTTACAGCCAGAGGAGCCTTGTTTAAATGTGAGCTCTGACCACGTAGTCTCTACAGTGTCCTTTGCTTGTGGCAAAGTTGCCTACCACTCAGACTTGGTTTAGTTATACCGTAACTCAGGCTGTCGCTTCTTGCCACTAAAAGGGGTGAGTCGGGGGGAAAGGCTGACCTTCACACCAGTGCTCAGCTTCCACAGGAATGCTTCCAATTTGCCTACATTAGCAATGAGGGCTTTTAAACACTGGATCACCAGGGATATAAATATATCTGGAGAAACAGAAAGGTCACTTGAAATCTTTTACTTAGAGCGGTGGAGAAAGACTGCACATTTGCACACCCTTCCTATGCCCTATGTAAAAGTAGTGGGACAGGCCATTTTTTCCTTATATTTTACATCTGACTACCATGAAATACACTGAAGCCTTTCCCATGGACTGGCTTCGCACACACATTCATACCATATGTCTTGTGCTTTCTGACAGAACCAGGGAGTGGATGAGTCTTTAGCCTCACCACTGTTCCTAAACTGGCATGAAAAGCGCTTGGATTCCTGCCTCTGATTCTTGTTATCTGTGTAAGCAGAATCATCTCTGGAGCAAAAGTTTGAGGCTCTTAACCACCTCTTATACTGTCAGGAGAGAAAAGCAACTATTTGATGAAATAAATAGGAGCCCAGTGGTAAGGAAGAAATTTGTTCTAAGTTGCAGACAATAGAAAGTATTCAAAATGTTGGAAACGCCTCATGGGAAGTAGGAAAAGTACTGCACCATCTAACTTGAATTTCAGGCATGCTCTCCAGCCTCTCCACTACTGTTTTGGTCCCTCAGTTTCTCCCTTTCTAAAGTACTGTTGTCTTCCTTCACCTAATGGATGCCACCTGAAAGCCTGTCACGTTTAACCTAGTGATGTGTAAAAACAAAAAAAAAGGTGCATAGAGAACACGGGAGAGTAAACAGTTTTATAAGTTTGATATGGGTCTGAATAAACAGATAAATTCAATGCTGACATTAATTATTTCTATTTACCTGTATGTGGATGAATCGTTAACAGGGTAAAAAACATAATATCCTGTGGCACTGTTTCCACTTTCACGTCCCTACAGGTGCACTTAAGTTTGCTTAACTGCATTAACAAAATTGCCAGACTTAGGAAGGCAGCATAAAATCTGAAGGAGGAAATGACATGAAAATTCATTTCCAAGAAGACTCGGGCATACTGATGCAGCTGATCAGGAGGGAGGGAGGAAGAAATGTTAATAAATGCTAAAGACAGCAGATCGTTAAAAAGTACTGATAATAAAAATCACTAGGTAGGTAAAGCTGTGGATTCTCACTGACAAGAGACATGTTCTGAACCACTGTGCAGATGGTAACAAACCCAAAACCTGTTCAATACCTTGAAGTAAAGCTGAAAGAACAGCAAAAATCTACAAGAATCTACATACACTTTTGCATTTATTTGAGGGCAGTCACTTCCTGATCTGTAAGATTGGTCTCTCTGCAGTAAGAGAATCTCTCTAACAGTTTAAACCACTGTCAATGTATTCACATTGCCACATTAGCAAAGTAACTTCAAAAAAAAACACTTGGAAAAACTAAGAGAAAACTCTCTGGGAAGTTGTGCTGCCACATCGAGGAGGGCAAGATCTCAGGTTAATCGATGCAGATGTGCCTTACCTGGTTCTGCAGTTTAATACCGCCACGCACCCCTACTCCTTTCCGCTGAGCACAACACGTGCTGGGAACTGGAGCATTTGACCTTCCCCAGCTCTCCGGCAGAAACTCCAGAGTAACCTTTACCTTCAGCAAGGAGCTGTGCTCATTTTCCCCCTCGTGCTCCGCGCAGAGCAATCTAATACACCTCATCATGTGGTGTGTTGCCATAGCAGCAATGAATCCAGCTGCTGCAACACAAAAGACTGACAAAAAGTTGGGTTTTTTTTTTCCTGTCCACCCACCCGGTAGAAGTCAGGGTTGTTTTCTTGTGCAGCAAATCTAATCCAGATAGACTCACGCCACCTGCGAGAAGTAAGCTGTGGCGAAGTCTAAAAAGAAAGGCACAATTAAACTATATGTTTTGCTTTGGGGGACTTGGGGTTTATTTTTAAGAAAATAAATGAGTTAATAGTATGAAATCACCACTGATACCTTAAACAGCTGATCATTATTTTTCTGCTCCTGCCATTCACTGGTTTCAAAATTTAGGTCCCTATCTCCACAGGAATTGCAATCACATAAACATGCTCGGCAGACAGAAATGCAATGGTATAGCTGCAGAGCCAGTACAAATGACAAACACCAGACTTACACCTTCAGAAGCAAAACAGCCATGCACTTCCACCCTCTTGGCCTGGAAAAAAACTTTTACAAAATTGTTTGCTTGTGGAAGAGAATTGTATTTATCTGGAAAATGCTAAATAATCATTATTAACACTGCCCTACTGCATGAAGCATGAGTACAAACCATAGCAGAGCCTTTTGAGTTAAACATTGATGCTTTACAGCTTCAAATGCATTCTTGCACTGCTGAGACATCTTAGTAATACCATTCAAAGTCTGCCTTGGGAAGTGTACTAGAATACATGAATTACCACCTCTAAGGTCCCAGTCTTGCAATTGCATCTTTGAGAACAAATTCTTCCTGCAAAGAAGGGCCATAGTCTTCCTCCAGCAGTTTTAGCAGACAGAAAAGGACAGAAAATAACGTGCAACGGAGCCAGGCCTTTCACCTGTAGGAAGTTTCTTCAAGAGGAGGGACTGAACTGGCAGCAACCTGATACGTACCATACGAACTGTGTCAGGCTTTTCTGAAGTGGTCCTAATGGGGTTTTCCTAGCAACCAGCCTTCCCCAAAACCTGCTAGGTGTTTTGAGTTGGAATAACTGCTTCTTGTTTCCAAGATAAAAAGTCTGTTCAAGGTATGAAAGATACTATTGCTCCAGGAGTGAATTAAGTAAGAATGTAGCAACTGTATCATCAAAAGGTCAACTTTTCTACTCAGTTTTCCATTTGTCTGAATGTGACGGAAGATGCAGAAAAAACAGCCTCTACTATCATGGATCTCAACCCACCCTGTTATAGAGTCCGAAATAAAAATAAAAGTAAAATGATAACTACTAATTCATTCTCTCTTACTGCTTTATGAGTAGAGTTAAACTCCGTCCAAGTTAATTCATAATATTTTTACCCTATTTTCACACAGGACCTGCAAAGCTGTTTGTGGAATCTGTATCTTACTGTACCCGCCAGCAAAAGCTGGCTTTGGAGTTCACACATCTCCAGTTTTGTAGATGTTCAGAGCTGCAGCTGTTCTAAGAGACCTCTGAAGATGGAAAACAGCAGGGTCCTGGAAGAGTCACTTTGGTTTGCCCTAAATAATAATACTAAATTATTTATTTATTCCCTTTTAAAATTCTGCCTGGCATTCTGAACACAGGGACAAAACACACGGTGCAAGAGGATTCTCCTCAGAACAATTTCTACAATTACTCAACGTGTATCCTCTTAATTGTTACCACACAGTGAATTTTCTTCCCCAAATACTGACTACCAGGAGAACAGATAAGCCATAAAGCACATCCTGAAGTTGTATAATGTGATTGAATTTCAGTTGTTACACAGTCATTTGCAAACTCTGTGATAAGTACTCTACACAAAAACAATTGCAAAAAACCCCACAAGCTGAAAGGCAAGCAGATCTTCCATGCACGTCTATTAATGTTACTGTCTGTCTTGTATACTTTTAGTGACTTCACTCTAATTGCGTGTAGAGTAAACAAGAAAAAAAGAAAACGTATTGAGGGAGCCTAATGGACTATTAAAGGACGTCACCTGTTCTAAAAGAAATGAACTCAGGCTTTTGAAGAGCAATATCCCTCTGTCTGAACCAACAAATGATCCAGGTCACGCAGCTGAAGCTGCAGGCTGGAGCCCCAGCAGAAGCCTCCCCGCTCCCTTACCAGAGGGCTTTCCCGCTCAACAGGACTTGCGGACGTATGGCACCTGCTCACTGTTTATAGAAGGGCTGACAACACAAAGATTAACAGAGCCATAATTTCAATAATTCATGTCTGCTCTGGTGTCCCTAGGCTAAAAGCAGACTCCTGTGTTACTCACGATTTCACGCTTTCACAGTCTTTATTTCTTCTGCTGTGTTCCCCCCCAAACCCAGTTCTGCTTCACCTCCTACGGGTTTGTAGCGAACTTCAGGGGACCTGCAGGAATAGCATGCCAGTTTTAGAAATTGTGCTTGTCAGTAATAGGGAACAGCCCTGAACTCTTCCGTAACACAGGTAGGCATCTGGAACGTGTTCCTAAGGAAGGTGGGAACCAGCGTCCAGGTGGCACTTACTTTTGTACAGAAAGGGTTGGGCATGGCTTGAAGCATCGTCATGTACTTACTGTTCTGGAACAAAGTCAGTTAATACACTACCTGGAAAATGCAACAGGAGATCGAGCCAATGTCAAATGTACTCAAAGGAAGGTTACTCCGCTTTTCTTTAAACACCTGTTGGCCAGGGGCTGCCTTACACAGATAGCATCAAGCCCATTTGGACTTGTAATACAAATGGCCACTTTTCCATCAAAATATTTTCTCACCAGAAATGCTGAGTCTTCTAGAGGGCTCTCTTCCTACTGCTGTGGGATAATTGATCCTCTCGCATGATACTCAAGCCACGCAAAATAAAGGTAAAGCCTGGCTCCTATGAGAACTGACTCCCTCTGGAGGAACTCAGCCTGCAGTAGCCGTCAAGACTTGACTCTCCCTTTAAAACGTGGTGTGAGCACAAGAGATGGAGTAGCGGCACTGCTCCAGCACTCCTGAAGCCGAGCACGAACCGAGAACGAACAGGGAATCACATTTCTTCTCGCTGTTCCTACTTGCCTGACAGACAGTGTGACTTCCTGCGCGCTGCCTTCGCAGCCCTGTGCGCCGGGCAGCTGCTCGGCTCGATGAGTAGAAGAGGCCTCCCTAGTGCTGCCCAAATGCCCGAAGGTCAGGCTGCAGACCCCAGGAGATTGCAAGATACTAAAAGCAAACAGCTGTGGTTGGGTCTGTTCACTGTCTGAATCTGAGCCACAGATGATCACAGTTTTAGGCTTTCCTTTGTACAGAGGTCAGCGCTCACTCTTTTTTCCTCATTTAATTGCTTTCACAAGGAGCCAGAACTATTAAGTCCCATCGACCCAAGCCACATCCTGGCTGAGCCAGCCTCTGTGTCTCGGCAGGGCTGGTGGGCACGGCGCAGGGGCACCCAGCTGACTCCCAAGGGTGTCAGCAAGATGTGCCAGCTCTGGCTCCCGGCCTGCCATGCTGGACCCAGGCAAGTCCTCATGCAGCCGCTTGGACGTCACCACCAGTGCTCCTCAGAGATCCGGGTCCTGCAAGCCCCAACAGCATGGGTCCAGCATGGCTTCGGAGAACCCATGAGCTCCCTGCAAGCTGAAGCACGGGCGGGCAGAGACAGGCAGAAGGCTCTGCAGAGCCCAGCCTCCGCCTGGCATGGCTGCGGCTGCACCGGCACTAACAAGCCCGTCTGAACTCAAGATGGCTCGGGCGCCCTTCTCAAATTAATAATGCTTCAGGCCAGAGCGACAGAAGTCGCAGAAACATCTCCGTGGCTGAGCCGCTTCACAGCACTGCAAATATTTTGGCAGTGCCGGGGAGGTGGCGTGCAGAGGTAGGAGTTAGCCATGTCATGGCGTTGGCATGGGGGGAGACCTTGCACTGAGGCAGGCAGGCAGAGAGTTTGTGTTACGAAACTGCAGCCATAATCTCCTAATAGATGAAAAAGGGTTGTGACAACTGAAGTCTTTACAGCCCCTCCTTCCCCCTACTCCCGCCTCCCTGACAGTCCGACTGTCCCGTAGCCAGCGGTGCACACCGCTGGCAGCCAAAAGCCCAGGCAAAAGCCCTACTGTGCAAGAACCCACAGTGTCCCAAAAAATTATTTTGATTATTTGATGAGCGAGGTTTCTCGCTTGGTGCATGCCTCTGGTTACGATTAAACTCTGAATGCAAAATAAAGCACTTTCACCAAAACAGGTCAGAATGAACAAACACACTGCCATATGGAGACCGGGCTCAGCCTTGTGTTTCACCTACCAGAGACGAGCCCACGGGGCAGCCGGGAGGACAGGCGTGCCACCCAGGTATGCCCTCACACCAAGCCAAACGAGGAACCGTACCTTGACAGAGACAAGTAACCCTGCCTGCACGCACTTCTGCGGCTGCACGCAGGAAGAGAAAAAGAGAGAGGAAGAAAGAAAGAAAGTGAGGAGGATATACATAATTTCCAGCCTCTTTCCCATCATTCTCACCTCTTCCGCAAGATGAATGCGCTGGCCGAGAATAACCTAGGAACTGGGAGGTTTGACCTGTATTCCCCATGCTGCCACAAGCATCCTGTTCCACACAGGACTGGTCTGTGCAATCCCTTGTTAAATACTGGTGAGCTGCTCATAATTTTTTGCTCACTATTCTGCATCGCTTATTTGCTTCTCCTTTCGTTAAGGAGAACTCACTGGCTGCCACAAAGCATTGTCAAGTATTTGCCACCCATGTCAAGATTTTGTCAGGTCCGGCTTCACGTTTTCTCTCTCTCTCAGGTGCTTGACATGCTCCTTGCCCCGTCCTGCTGCCCTTCCAGGGAACGGTTACTATGGCACTGAACACAAGGCCAGCGACTGCCGTATGAAGCAGCACTACAATGCTGGAGAGAACAAATGTTTGAAGACCAGACCATGACTATGCAGCAGTGACAGATCGAGCGCTTCCAAAGCATGGGAACAAACATGGAAGCACAAGGGGCCAGGGAGCGGTTCGATGAAACGGCCTTTTTCTAATGGTTCTCAAAAGAACACATTTAAAAAAACATTCCCAAATAAATTAGCAATTTATTGGTAGGGAATACCTACCACTACAGTCACCTCTACGCTCCTGCAGAGAGGGTTTTATTCGAAACACATTTCTCCATTTATATTTTAACATGTTTCTACAAAGGCAATAGCTCAAACTACCTCAAAAAGCATCTGGGCTAAATCAGCCCAACCACCGGCCTCTCGCCACTCACCCGAAAGCAATGTGGCTGGGGGCGGTCCCCTGCTCTCTCTCTCCCCCCCACTGGCTACCCAGCAACCCTGCTGTACCACCTCCCAGGCAACCTAGGCGTGAAGCGTGTGCATGTGCTGGGGGCACACGTGTTGAAATGGGCACGCAGTCATGATCTAATGTAGATGCATATTTTTTTACACTGGGCAGGCAATTTTAAAAGAGTGCAAGGTTGCTTTCAGCGGCTCAATGATAAATCGCATTTAAGACATAAATAGATGTAAGCAATGGGCTAGGTGAAGAGAGCAGACGATCTGAATTTGCATATCTTCTATTTTAAGCATCTAACATGAATGACCTGAATTGCCCACGTAGAGACACCTGCCTCTCTACAATGAAGTTACAGGGAATTGCTGCTCCTAACGCTGTCCTCTGAATTGCATCCAAGTTGGATGCTTAAAGCAGATGGTACCAGTACATCTCCTAAGGCTCTGCTTTGAGTAGACAAACCCTAACCTCTTTAAAAATGAACAAAATCAGTTACAGGAGTGCAGACCTAAATCCAGGCGATCTGGGGGCTGGAGAGATCCTCTGCAAAATCCCCTTATGCCAGAGTGGTCCAAACGGCTGCCGACAGAAGAGCGATGAGGGCTTCTGCCAAAAGCTCTAGGTTACTTCATCCATTTATTTCCCCTTACCTCAGCTAACCAGCAATAAACTAAAGAGGGTCAAGCCAGTACAGAAAAATAAACCTCAGGGGGAAAATGGAGGCCAGTCAAGGAGGAGGGTGGAAGTCAGGACCTGGCACCCTTCCCTCTGAGTCGGTGCCCGCAGCGGTGCCGGATGGTGAGTGCCAATGGATGTTCTCGAAACTGGGGCTTTTAGGCAAGAAGCCGAACAGTATTTCTGATCACCTATCATTATGGATCATGAAGTTCTTCTCCATAATATTCTGGCCTGCAGCACTGGCCAGATTACGTTATCAGTAGGTAATTCTGGTTGCCACAGCTTCCCCGGCAGTTTCAGTCGGACACAGCAGTCTTCCTCGCTTTCTGATCCTAGATCCAGGTTCCTCTGATAGGAATGGGTATTAAGATTCCTGTAAATACAAAGCTTTATACAATCTCCCGGAATGCTTAATCCCTGCGATTATTAGGGATATTTTTACATATCGTTGTTACCAAATTCTGTGTGGTTTTGTTATCGTTTGGGGTTCTTTTTGGCTACATCTGTCACAAAATATAAAAATTCTGCCTTGTAAGAGATCTAAGGATTTTCTGTCCTCAGCTTAGCATAAACTATACATGGTGACGTTTGCCTCTGTAGATATGTGGTAGGAATCCTGTTAGCATTTATGTATGCCTCTCTAGATACTTATTCCATGCTTTAATTAACCCTAGGGTTTCAGTCTTTCATGAGAAAATTATCAAGTAGGGCCACTGTAGTGTGATTTAACCACTCAGCCAGAGGGAAACAAGGATATTTTCTTTTCAAAATTACAAAGGATATGCCAACAACCTTTCAACTACAGTAGTTCACTGGCAGTAATGGCACCATGATAAAACCAAAGTCACTGAAAATAGTACTATGACATTAGTAGTTGAAAAGCTAAAATTGATATGCATGTCTGGTCCTTTTCGTTGCAGTTAGTTTAAGGATATCAAGGGAAGTGTGCTGTATATATCAGACAGAGTGCTTTTATAACCAGAACCGGCATTTTATATTCACAGCCTGGCACAAACTACAAGGGAACTGATGTGGAGAGCTCATCCCACCCCTTATCTGAGAAAATCATTAAGCTGCCACAAATTTTAGAACAGCTAAGCATCTCTATTTGAGAACAATTCTGCAGGCTGGCAGGTAGAGTGGGACTGGGGCAGAGAGGCCACCATCTAGGTGAGACCCCAGGACCACCCCTGATCTCCCCCAAACCCTCTTCCCACTGACCTGCAGGAGCTGAGAATCTCATTACAGGGTGGAGCAGCTCCGCCACCTCTCCCGGGCCCTGGGGACAAAGGAAGCAGCAGTGGCAGCACCCTCCCTGGCTGCTGTCAGGACCAAGCAGGGAGCAGCACCCATCTCTGTGGGGCTCCTGCTGCTAACCCGGGGCTGCGAGCCCCAGCAGCCAGCTGACAGTGTGCTTAGGCGGGCTCTAGGCTACCTGGAGCACCACTGAACAGATAATGCACACTTCACTGTCTGGAGTTTTCCTCCTCAGCCACAAATGCCAGAAACCTTATTTAAAAAACAAACAAAAAAACCCAAACGGCCAGTAACATTTTTGTCCATATGCTACAGGGACCTGACTGCCTATCTGGGGCTGAACCTGGCTACAGGTTAGGGCTGCAGGTTTCCAGAAGGGAGGGGAAGAACTGGACTCAGCTGATAGGTGAAGTAAACAGTGTCCAAACACCATGGCAACGAGAACAAATTCCTACCTTTCTGCTTTTATACATGTCCTCTCAAGCTTGCTGCCGTGTTACCGTGCTGCCAGGCAGCATGTGTATTCTGCGATGGGGCTGCAACAGCATGCCTCCCTGAATGCTATGAAAGTTATTTTGCCCTCAGGCAACAGTAATCTGCACAGGATTTTGTTTTACTACTATAAAGCTGCTTACTATAAAGAACCACAGCATTTATATGAACAGTCCTTAATAGATACAATCAACCTTTTTTTAAAAATCACTTCTCGGACTTTCAAATATGCTATTATTATGCGATACTTAAAATGATTTCAAATAAAACAATTCTAAAAATAAATATTTTTTTATTTCTTTTGTTTGCTTTATGGTTTGAATGGCACTTTGTACTTCTGCTTGTGCAGCTTTTCAATATAATAGCAGAGGAAAGAGAAATTAGTAATAGAATAAAAGTAATCTTGAAATAAAAACAATGGCAAAGAGATTAAGGGAAGTGCACTAAGTGAAACTATTTTTAACTCTTACTTTAATATTTGATTACACTTCATGGCCCATCTACATTTTTGAAGGGAGAAAAAAAGCAAGATTTTGCCACAGTTTTACATACTGCTTTATTATCTTACCCCAAATGCTTTTACTTACAGTGCTTTGCCAATAGTTGCCTTCTGTCCTTTTTAGCAACTTGCCTTAATAAGTTTGGAAAATCAGTAGGAGGAAGTAACGTGTCTGAGATACTTCTATCTCCTCACTGCTTTCACAGAGCCAACCGCTTCCCTGTATGTTTGCCCTAACACAGGGAGAAGAGTCCCGTTGACTATGGGACTCACAGGATCTCGTTGCTCCCAGCATTATGGAGTGGATCCAGACACACACTCAGGCATGGACTTTAGAGAAACACAGATTGGTGTTGCCTTACCTGGTCCACCACCCTGCCCCTCGTGCTGGCCCAAGGCAGTCTCCATCTGCATCACAGACAAGCCAAGCGCAGGTAAGGCCATGTGTACCAGCCTAAATCTTCTGCCATTTAACCCATCATATTTTGCAGAGTACACCTCCATCACCTGCTCTTGACTTCAAGCAGGCAAATCAGATGTAAACTCCTTCTCTAGAAGGCCCAGCATCACATCTAGCAAAGCAAGTATCTCTGAACAGACACACTGCCGGAGGTCACCGTGCCGCCATGCGGGGGAAGCAAAAGCTGGCGACGTGAACACAAGTGAGGCTCACAGGATGTACCGAAACTTAGCCATACATAGCTCCGCAGCATGGAAGAAACCCTGCTTTTGAATCCAATGAGTCCAATTAAGCACATTCATAAGCCTTGGGAGGACTGGAAACCAATAAATCTTGCATTGACAGAGATGCAACTATTAAATAAAAACAACTCTTGATTTTCATTTATGGGCCCATTTGCATTTTTTTTTAAATTCAGGCACTGGGATGTAGTGGTTTCCCTCTCCCTGGATCTCTTTGAAAGCATGCTAATGTGTCTTTTTTTAAATTTAACAAAAGTAAAAACGGACAGATTCAGCAAATCTAATACTACTCAGAAAGAAGTGATGTTAACTAAATAGGGCACCACACCATCAGCAACAATTACAATAATGTGTAAGTATAACTGCATCTGTCTGCTATTAGCATGAAAGGTAAGTATGAGGAATAGCAGTGTGATGAATGTAAAAGCCTTTCTAGAGAAACCTTTAAGGAAAATGTGATTACAAACAGTGGGTAAGCCACAGTGCTGGTTTTTACATGACTTTAACCAAAGCAAGCCTGACTTTCCTGTTGGGAGTATGGTAAAATATATAGTTATATAGGGAACAAAAGGAAAGATGGAAGAAGACAGAATGACACAGGCAACCTGAAATCATTAACTGTTGTAAATGAATGATCTTGTTGCAGTGAACTCTGTCATTGTGCAGAAGAGGAAGCACTCTCCAGTTTCCAACTGAGGGCACTACAATAGGACATCTGAATCCCTTCATCTGGCCATACGATTAATTACTACACATACCAATGTCCAAAGAGCTCCAGGTTTGTGAGTTGGGACCTCGTTCATAATATCCACTCCTTCTCTCACTTAGACTCGTTTATGTGTGAAATGTTGCATGGGAAATGGAAGTGTATCCTGGTTAAAATTAGCTTAGATGGTTGAATGGGCTCCCGGCTTCCTCAGGGAACGAGTTCGTTGCAATCTTCAGACACGAAGCCTGAAGCAGATTTCAGAATTACTGCAGCAACCCTATTCCCAAATCTAAAATGGGCAAGTGGTTTCACATGTGTGTCTTCGACCAGTATGCGGTGGGCACACCTGGAAGACCACCCTCGGGAGGCCCCCAGAAAGGCTGCAAGAGGCAGCACCCGCAGCTGCCCCCTTGTCAGTGCACGGAAAGGCTGCCAACCCCAGCTAACAGCAGCTGGAAAATGGAGAGGCAAGAGGATGAGAGAGAAGGAACTGAAGTACCCAGGAGAGGTATCACCCCTGAACCGGGTCACTGGGGAATCCGTCTGGACTTTTAGGATGGAGTCAAGGCTGTGGGGAACACAAGCACTGCTGAAGCCAGCCGTCTGGTTTGCCTTCTCCTGACATTTATCCAACTAATTTCCCTTAAAAACATCCCATAAGGAGTTTTGGCATAAGGGGTTCTGGCAGGAAAGTGTAAAGAGTTAATACATTTGGTTTCCAGCTCTGGCAGGCTGGATTAATTTCCTACTTATACGCAAATGAAAATAAATTCAATCTTCTCCCTGTGCTTTTCCAGAAAAAAAGAAGTTCCCACTCCATTTGAGTAGATAAGCAGCCTTTTGCTCTGAAGAGGCCAATGTGGGAAAGCGAAGGAGTGATGTTGATTAAAAAAGAGGCAAAACAGTCCCTGCCTTCCTGAGGAGACCTGCACAATTCTTACAACAACTATACTGAGACTGCCTGGTGCTTCAGATAGAAGTGACTCTTTGGTGACAATCCTTTGGATTGTGTTCCTGATCATTTAAAAATATAGCATCAAGCCAAGCTGCTTTCGTGCTAAGTGAAACAGTAGATGTACTCAAATAATTTTTAACAATTTCACTGTTGTTAATTTAAGCTCTGCTTTTAATATCAGCTGGAAAGTTGAAAAGCATTCTTTTAAAATCAGTTTATCATCTTTGTTTGGCAATGTTTTACTTCTTTCATTTTTACCTAAATTTAACTACAGCTGTTTTTCTTTCAATAGCAGTATTTGGTATTTGTGCCAGACAATCACCATAGCAAGGAGGCATCTGTAACTGTGAACCCAACGGAACTAAGTGTTATCAAAATAGTTCCACAATGTTTGACAATTTATAAAATGCCACATACGGCAATACTCAGGCCCATACTTTTCCCTGAAAACAAAAAGAATTGAAAACTAATTTCTGGCTTAAGTTATAGATAAGGTTCAAAACATAACCGACCAGTCCTCCTCACCCCTTCCCCCACGGCCCCCCGACCAAGCTAAAACTTAGCATTCAAATGGGAGTCTGCTCCCTCAGCCTTCAAATTTTGAACTGAGAACCATATGCAGGACTGCCATCCATAGTACAAAGGTGAAACAGGACAAAAATGATAGAATAGGGTTTTGATTTGACTGCTTATGAAAGATGAGCAGAGACAGCTGGGAAGCCAGATATCCTGGTGCCATGATATTTTTCACCCATAGCTGTCCTAAAACATATCATTGTATGCTCCTATCTTCTTTCACTGACTGTCAGTCGTCTGGTAAATGAGCTATATCTAATCATGTCCCACTTCACCTGCATCCTCAAATTTCCCACTCCAGAAGATGTATGCCAGTGTGAACCTGTGGAAAAGACAAGAACTCCACAATATTGCATGCACTACCAAAACCCATGAAACTTCTCCCCTTCTGCCTCTGCTCTGAGAAATCATCTTTTATTTCATGTGTACCTTACAGGTGGGAAGAGAGGCCAGCACCCTGGTACTCACTTCCTCACACCTGAGAGACACTGAAAGTCCCTGACTGCAGATGGGAGCTTGAGGACATGCTGACCTATTCCCTTCCAGATCCATCCCTTTCTGAAGACAGGGGAGCTTCCAGTCCCCAGGCTAGTGCCGTGGAAGCCTATAGCTTGCCTGCCGCTTTCCTGGCACACAGATGTACAAGGCACATAGTGGCATTTCTGCCCACGGGGCATTGCTGCATTCTGAAATTCCTCCCCCTGTTCATGCAAGAACTCCTAATCTCGCCTCTCTTCTGGATGTAAACCAACAAAGCATCAGGCATGACAGGAAGGATTTCTCTCTGCTACTACTCACCTGCAATGGAAGCTCTAAAGTGCCCCTAAAACACCCTCTAAATCCCATACTTATCCCGAGCTTTGCAAGACCTATTTCTCCTTAGCCAGCTCTGAACATCTTAAAAACAGCGTCTGTCCTCATCCCACTGTGGAACCGCACCTCATTCTTCTCCCTAAAGCACCTCTTCAGCGATTTTGGACAAAAGAAAATCTATGTCACTGGATGTTTGTATACGGGGGAGAGGATGTTTACGATGCACAAGAATCCTGTTGTATTTCAACCTGCAAGTGGAAAGGATGGAGCCTTTCAGGTGACTAACAAATACCCATTCTTAGGGATGATTCTCCACGTTGAGCACTGCAGTCAAAAACCCTCTACGACCTGATGAGTTAAGTGCACTGTGGCCCACGAGGTGGAGGTGACTCTGCCCTCCTGGGATTCAAGCACATAGAAATGACTGATGAATTACACTGTGGACCTCCAAATGAAGCACTTGCGTAAATATAGATAATCTTGACATTATCCTTACCTATCTTTACAGATGTTATTAATATATCTCCAGATAAATGCTGGGGGAAGATAGCTAGGAATTTGTATTCAAAGCAATCAAGTTGAATACAGCTGCAGCTGATTAAAACAGTTTTAGTTTAACCAGTACTGAGAGAGTCAGTCAGCACTTGGGAGCAAAAATGCAAATGAAGTGTTTGCTTGTCTGTAAGACTGAGAGCTGGGACTCCTGGGCATCCCAGGACTCCTGGGCACCCCGGATCGTCTCCTGGGCATCCCGCCTCTGCAGCCAGGACAGCAGTCACTACAGAAGCAGCAGCCCCGCCCTGCTGAAATGCATGCAGATCATAAACTGTGGTAAAAAGATGCATAATAAAACAGATCGAGACTCCTGCATTTTAAAATGAAAGCTTTCTGGGGTGGGGGAAGCAATGCCCAAAATGCAGACCACATAGAGCAATATATTTATTTCATTATACTGTAGGAGAAGGGACAAATATAAAGGGCACCAGCTTGCTCTTACCCACAATCTAAGTAATGTCAACCTATGTCCATCCTGATCGTCCTCAGGTAGCATCAAGACCTGACCTGTTTACTTTGCCTACAAGGGGTTCTTACTATGACAAACTACGACAAACTTTTCAGAGGTGCAATAATCTAAAATTCATTTTCAAAAGATCTGTGTGTGAGCAGAGTCCACATTTACCCTGAAAATACTGTACTCACCTAATTAGTTAAAAATCAAAGCTACTGGTGTTCAGGAAAAGCAGTGGATTTCTCTTTTTTTACTTTCTCTTTTGAACATTCTGCTCCTGAACTTGCCCCACCTGACACCAAGCCCATTGTTCATCTTCAGTTCAGTAGCAACAAGGTTGGTCTCCACATGGAAATTATTTTAATAGTAAAACATACCGGACCCTTTGCATAAATAATTCAAAATGAAATGTGGTTTTTAAATTAAAGCCAATTGTTATTTATATTTTAATATCACTGAAAACATTTTATTTTAAAAACTGTTCCAGAAAGCTGTAAAGTCTTAAGGAATACAATAAAAGCAACATGATTCATAACTGGGTACATTACTTTTGGCTTACAGCAGGAAATTGGTTTTAGAAAAAAAATTTGCAAAAGGACACTTATGTTAGAAATCACTTGTATTCAGCAGTATTTGCAATAAATACTTAAAACTAGTAGCTGAGTGTGGAGGGAACTTTACAGTTCTGGTGCCATTCCTTATTTGTGCTGGCCTACAATTTTACCAGAAAAGCAGGGGGATCCTGGGCTCAAATTCTCTTGAGCCTGGAGGAATGAGTGGGGAGGTGCACCTAGGACTTGTTTCCAGCCTCCTGATTCCCACCACATACACAGAAAATAAGGGCAAGTTTCAGAGAATATGCTAGGCACCTGGATACCTTACCTAATCTACAGAGATTAAATGCCTCACAGAGGAGTGCATCAGAAAGCCCACATAGGTCTGATTTTCCAAATCAGACTCTACTAAGAGTTCTTCTGTTTGGTCCATGTTTCTTGTTTAGTATAGTTGGGAGGAAGGAGAATGAATCAAATGAGAGAAGGGGAATCAGGACTACTCTCTCCGTTGCATAGTCAGCCCACTCCTGGCACTATTTGGAGCTCAGTACTGCAACCTCTGTTCACTTTGAGAGCATCTCAAAATCTTTGTTCAGTTCCTGATTTATTCTGTGAGGTCAGAGTTTAGACCTCTATTCTCCCCAGCAGTGATTAACTTCACTTACTTTTGCTACAGCTAAATCCAGTACTGGTACCTTAAATAAAATGTTGGTCTTTTTTTTTTTTTTAATGACACTGAGCTGAAAACAAATAGAAAGTAATCAAATGAAAGATAATTGAAATCAGCTTATCTGCTCAGACACTGCAGCAAGCATTGCTAACAAAGTTCAAAACTTGCACATGAAAGATAAGAACATTTCTTATAATATAGTGTGAAAAGCCAAGCTGGCTGGGATGTTTTCCAACAGGAATTTGTAAGAAGAAAATGCTGATTTATCAAACGCAACACCCATCATCTGCATACCCTAGTTTTGATAACAGTTTTGTTGGAAAGGTTTCTCAGGTCTAAGGTAGAATTCTTATTCAAAGAGGCTCATGCGCATTCAGCAGTTAGGACTCTACGGAGATGACTGAGAAGACAGATGGTCTGTCACAGCAGCTCAGGAGCCTTGAAACTGGAATGCCACCAGGAAAAGCCATCCTCCTAACCTCTGGGCTGTTACAATGTATGTGTGTAGGAATCCATCTCTGTATGATATTTTTAAAATAACTTAGCTTTAAAGCAATGGTTAATGAAAAAAACCCCAATACTATCAACACTGACAGATTTCAACATAAGAGGACAATACCGTGTACACTTCTGATAACAATGTAATTATCTTGCTCCTTCCTCCCTCCTGCTATAGTCACCCTCTCCAAACTGGAACAGCCTTGTAACTAGGCTGGTTCCCTCCACTTTTCACATTCTTTTGCAATTGTACTTAAAAAAATTGTCCAGGCAAATTGAAAATAAAGATGGCATTATTGTACTAATTTAATTCCCTATTCATTCTGATCTCAGTCCCCTGTCTATAAAACAGGATTAATAGCACATCCTATCTCACAGCATTTTCCTGGGTACACAGACGTTTATGAGCGTGATGTGATAACATGATCACATAGACAAGGAGCTTAGAAATATCCAAGACAGACCTTTGCCAGACCACTCCTGCTAGCACTCTCTGGACCATAATCAAACAGGCCCAGCACCAGGCTCATACTGAAGAGGACTACCTACCTGTCCCTCTGAGCCCCGGGTCAGCGTTCCTTACACTGGGGAGGAGAGCAAGCAAGCCAGACCAGACGGCAGTGGTCAGGAGAAAGGGGGGCTCCCGGGAAGGAGGGTGGCATGGGAAGCCAGAAGAGACTGGGGAGGAGGAGGAGGGGGGGAGAAGAGGGCAGAGTAACAGGTAAAGACATGATGAAAGACAGGATCAGAGCAGGAGAGAGAGGACACAGCGGAGGCAAATGATGGTGAAAATACAGAGGGGAAAGTGTAAGCAGATATAAAGAAAACTTTCTTGATCAAGGCACGTGTGCCTCACCTATGAATCATAACCGTATTAACGATCATTAACTGATGCTCATATGAACCTATCAGTAGTTTCTGGAGCTGCTCAGGAAACCCAACTGGAGTCGGTTCAGGTTTTAATGCAGGTTTTCTCAAAAGTTTCAGTTCATATGTTCCTTGTGTGTTGTAACAATATCTGCAGCGTCACCTCCAAGCAGGCTGAGTATGTCACATTTCTCACACCAGGCAAACACGCAAAATGACAATTAACTTATCCCACATAACACACACACTACATCTCCCTGCAGTGTAGCTGCACAGTGTCAAATACCTTTCTTTCTTAACGAAGGGCATCACTCCCTCCACCAACATCAACATAAAGATTAGCTGTGAAGAGACTAAGTGAGGAAAACCGATTGATCAGTTGATTTTCACCCATCACTCACGTGATACACCAGACGTCCTGAACGCTCAGCCCTTCATATTTCATCAGTTACATGCCTGTTAGCCTCTCTCTAAACTGCCACATAAATAAGGAGGTAAGAAAATAGCAAACAGTGTTGCAACCTGCCTTGGATTTCACTGCTCATTGTGAAAACATAAATGACCAGACATAAAGGTCAAGCTGGAGACGAGGGCACCTTCTTTCTCTCCCTAACTCACTTAGACAGTATAAAAGCTTTCAAACATTTCTTCCCCGGACATGAAAAGGAAAAAGCAGTTGCTAACACAGGCTGTTATTCGGGAGGCTGTTAATAGAAATCAGGCAGAAATGTATAGCTCTCCCTGCCTCTCGCACACCATTGCTATGACGCAGTCTAATAATTGAGCAGTAAATCAAGTGAGCCAAAAGCCTAAACATCCCTCCAGCTCCCTAAAGCAACTGCACCAGCTTTCATCCTTCTGGTTAACAGCGCTTAACCCTCACCCAAGTGACATGACAGGCATCATCTTCTGATGAAGGCAAGGATTTCCCAAGGAATTCACCCAGGTATGCGCTATGACCACTAGTTACAGATACAGTGGGGGTGGAACCTCTTTCTTGTTTATTTTGACAGCTTGAAAAATTTATTTACTAGAACAATAAATACAGCTCTGATGTTGTATAGGACCTTTAAACCGTACAGGATTTTGTAGTAATTTCCAGCACCTTACCGCAATTTCCAATCCACCCGCCTCGAGAACGAAACGGTAAGACACGAATCGACAGCCCGTTTCACCGATCAGAGCCCTTCAGATACCATTTCTAAACTGAGCAGCTTCAAAAGCCCTTGGGAAAATCTTTGCTTACTCTGAATAGTTTTATTTGGTTCTTTGTGGATGCTGTATTTTTCACTAGCTACCAAACACCTCAGTACTTCAAACATACAGCAAGTAGCACTCGCCAATGTTTTTATAGACCAGGCTTCCCCTCGCCCCAGCCCCCAGAGTTTCAAAGAAATACTGTTCAGAGGCCTGTTATTATGTTCTTGTTATTTCCACTAAGGCCTTAAAATTACACTAATCTCTGGCCACAGAGTGAAACCAAAACTATGATTCTTCTCCAAAACTCAAAGGGCACTTGGCTGCAGGACCTACTGAGCCAATGCACACCCAGAGGCAAGTGGACCGGCTCTTTATTCACAGCAGTGTAAACATGGTGATTTTACTGATTTTGCTGCTGGATGTTTCTGGACCAGCAGGACTGAGCCAACCGGCTGCTAACTTCCAAAGTGAGGTTTTTCTCAGTATAAAGTAAGTCAGATTAAAAATGTCTATGCTTATTAGAATGGACAATTACCTTTTTTGGGGAAACTCCTTATAAATGAGGGATGGAGAGAGAGAAACAATACACTGATACAGTGTAAAATTGTGTACCATCAGGACAGCAGCACTGAGACACACTGAATTATACGTAATGCTGAAGATTAGGATTCTTACATCAGAGTAAAAAAGTCTTTAAATGGAAGTCACGCATTTCTGTGCTGGTTGTAAGACCCAGGACAAGATGAAAGGAAAGCCTTTCACTTGGTGTGGTTTTTTTCCCCCGAAGTCCATTTGATACTCCGGTTGTGTGTACACACAGTGCTCAAACCACTCCCTCCACTCCCGAGCTGAAGCTAGGATGCCATGACCATTAAAGCAGCCTGTGACTGACAGGTCACTCAGCAGCACAAACCTGACCTGCAGCCAAGACTGTCACACAAGCACATTGGTGTCAAATCCGCCTCAGCATAAAACATACAGCTGATGTTGGCTTGACACCACGCACAGGAGGTTACCCCAACAATGCTTTTTGAGCAGCTCTGAGCCTGCAGAGCAGGGATCAGTGTTTTGTCACCTCCTCCTCTGGTGCTAGGTGTTAGATGCCCCAAGGCTGGCTCTGGGAGCCAAAAGCCTGATGTGCTGTACTGTCAAACAGCAGCCGGGGAGAAGGTAGCCAGCCTGCAAAAGGACGCTGTTGATGCTGCTTGCTTTCTTTACAGCTCTGGCTTTTCGCTTTTTACTCTTGATCCAACACGTGTCTCTGGGCAACAGAAATTCTCTGTGGCCAGTAATGGGAGGAGGCTTTTCTGTAACTTGTTTCCCAATCACTGGAAATGGCAGAGGACAAGTCTCCGTAATGGAAGTGCTCCCTCCCATGTCAATATTTGCACGGCTGCAGCCTGCTCTGGTGCCATCTGGCTGTAGCCTGGGCAACCTTATGGGTACAGATACATCCAACACGCATTTTAAGGTCCAACTTTGCTCAGCCAGGCCTAGGCAGTCCTGGGTGCAGTGTGAGTACAAGGTAGATATCAAACTCCAACAGCGCTTTTGCATTTTGCCGGGGAGAGAAAACGGAGAGGAAAAGCGCCATTTACAAAGCAGACCAGCAGGCCTGGCTCAGGGCACGAAGCCTAGGCCCATTCACACCACCACCTCACCCTAATGCTGTTAAACGTGGAGACCTCACCTCTGGCTCAGGAAGTCCTCAAGCCACAGATGTCTCCGTGCTGGGAAAATATATTGGATGATCATCAGTGTATTTTCCCTACCTCTGGTATTCCTCATGGATAAACATGCAACACCCCACGGCTGTTTGCAAGCTCTGATGTCCACAAAGGGCAGATCCGATGTAGGAGCTTCCCAGCAGCCAAACGCAAAGGAGCTGACACAGCTGTGAGGATGGTGACCCTGGGACGAGGAGCATAGGGTGGAGAAGGAATCTGCCACCAATGGTGCAGTAACACAGACCCACAGCCTCCAAAGCTGTACTGCCAGCGCAGGGCAGCTTTTCTCCCGGCTTATCAAACAGAGAATATGACACCTGTCTCGGGATGCTCCCTCGACTGTTAGCGACCATCACACACCCCGAGCAGACGTTTCAGGCTGTGCAGCCTGACAAATTTCCCCATGGACTAGAAAAACAAATCCTTTCTTTCACCCCTGCCAAGTGACTTCTTGTTTTCTTTGTTTTAAAGAAAAAAAGGAATTCTTGTTCTTCTGCTGAATAAGATACCTGGTATTCAGCAGCAACTTGTTTGTTCTGGGGGAAGCGGAAAGGGCTCGGGATAAGCTTACTATGTTTTAGCACAATTCAAAATACAAAGGATGCCTCTTCAAAAGCTGTGTACAACCTCTCTTTAAAGAGTGGAGCCAATGCTTTTACATATTACTGCGGTGTTTTCCAGGGAGGCTGTGTCTATTGTGGCTGCTAGGAGGTCCATCAGCTAAGGTATGAAATCAGGATTATTTTTAGAAAAATACAGGCTGGTGGAGGAGGCAGCATGCGATCAGAGATGCAAAAGCCTTTCTTGGCAATGGATCTTTTCTCCTCGGGGCTTAAAGGATACGGCTGTAATAAGACCTTTTTGTGCACAAAAACAGGAAAAAATCTGGCTCAGCCTACAGCTTTATTTTCCATGGCATTCTCCTCTTATCCTTCTATGGTCCAGTTTGATACTCTGCTCAGTAAGGAGCTAATGCACGGCTCCCTCGGTTTCAGAAGCAAAGACTCAAGCAATACTCATTTTTAAAAGTAATTTGCATTTTTTAGGCACCAGTTGGTGGACATTCTAGCAGTTCTGCCTTGGATGGTCTCAAAACAGCTTTCTCAAAAGGAACAATTTCTCATCTGTCCTTTGATAGAAAAATCTTCCTTACCTATTATGAAAAGTTGCATGCTGAGAGGGTCTCTGCTGTGTGATCCCACTCATACAAACAGGAAAAAACTAGCATAAGCTAATAAATCTGTTAGCTAAAATTATGCACGGCCAGTAAAAGCTCACAGTCCCCTGGAAAGTCGTACTGAAAGTCCTTCTTGCCATCTATCCAGAAGAAACCAAGCCTGCAAGAAACAGGCTTCTGCTGTACAGGGGTTAACGTTTAACTTGAAAACAGTGCACCAAAAACTAGCCCCTGCTTTTAGTATAAAGCTGAACGAATTATAAACCGTGTGGCTTGTGAACTAATTTCAGGCACTAAAAGACTGAATTTTCTCACTGTTAGAAAAAAAGAATATTTCAATTGCACAGACAACAGAGCTTTCAGGAGTATCCTAGGAGGCTAATTTGCCCCAGATTTCTGTTATAAATTTGGTTCAGGCAAACATTTTAGACATGGCCCACCCAACTAGCTCCTAAGCCTTCCCAAATCTGAACCTGTACGGTGGCCACGTTTAAAAAGATTTGGTCACTGCCTGTCCACCATAGCTTGGAGACCATTCAGATTTCCATTCCTAGCTATGCCATTGGTTAAGGCAACAAAACTTCTTTTTTTTCAGGCACAAATGCTCCTTTCAAAGCTAAACTTGAACATCCCATCCAGACGACATACAACAGGCCCAGCAACTTTGAGCACTCCTCTTTGCAGTTTGAGGTGCTACATCATTCAGATGTCCTGAAGAGTAACAGACTCAGCCTTCCTCATTACAACGGGCCTATAGGTTTGAAAATAGGTCCCATGGCAAGTTCTTTTCACATTGAACATCTTGTTTTCGGCCTTTTCCTGTTTGTCAGTTTGGCCCAACGATTCAGGTGCTAGCAACACAGGGAGAAACACGATCCCCAAAGAAAATGCAGCCCAAACAGAAACTTGCAGGTTAAAATCCAGCACTGAATTGCAAAAAGAAACATGCTGGAAAACAATGCAAAGTCAAATATAATTTGCTTGCTGTTTCTTTCAAATATGTTTTCCTGCAGTAGCTGAAATTTTGCTGGCCATATACAAACTATACATAAAGGCAGAGTAATACATTGATACATGCTAGCCAAAACCCATTTGAGCTTACAGCTTCCCTGAAGTGTCAGAAGGAGCTTAAGTCAGAGTGCTTTATCTGTCGGAGGCTTTTTAAGTAGGTAAGTTAGAAAGTGGGCAAACACCACCATTTTTATCCTCGACTACGCAAAATCAAGAGTAACTTTTATTTCTACGTGCAGAAGTAAAAGTGGAACTTCAGGTATATAAAATACTCACCTGACTTCAACAAATCTAAAAGATTGCACTTTCAGAAGGATCCAGGGGAAACATCTTGGTATAAATTATGATGTTCTCCTTTCTGGCAACACCTGAAAATAGATCTCTGAGGGGGAATGAAAACTGGGGTGTCTCATGAAGATGTTGCCTCCAGACTTTTGTTAGCTACATCTTTCATTCTGGTCTTAACCTACAGAGTCCTAGGTTTAAACTAACTGCATTTTCCAATCCCATATCTAAAGTTTAAATTGCTGCTACCTAACCATACATATGTTTTTTGTGCACTGCATGGCAGTTTTTAAGGAAAGCCTGTCATGCATCCACTATACAGTCTCTGATATCACAAAAACTTTCATGAAATGTCATTTAGGACATTGCTACATTCATTTAGTTTAGTAAGGATAGCAAGAAGAAAAAAATTAGTAGCAGCATTTCACTACCACTGGTCCCCATGATCCCCATGAAGCGGTAGCAAGTGTGCAGTGAGTCCCGTGTCGGGTTTGTTCTGCTTCCTTTGCAAGCTGGCTCCTGGCAAACATACTGGACACACAGAGGGCCTGTGAAGTTTGGTACACGTATGTCGGCAGTGGCAATACAAAGTGCCCAGGTAATCCTCCACAACTGGGGAACGCCTGAACGTGTCAGGTCACCCAGTAGAGAGTAGCCTAAACCCAGGAACAAGAAGATTGGTATACTCAGATACTGACAATGCTTTTACCCCACCTGCTAAGCCAAGTCTCTATCATTTCTCCGTAACAAATGTCTAGATGGGAAGTCTCAATCAGTATTTTAGATGGCGATTCTTTCCTGTCTGCATGAAGAAAGACATACAACAGTATACAGAAAGCATTAAATCAAGAGGTTCCCTTGCTTTTGGCCCTTGTGTGTTCTTCGCATTGTTTGTAGAGCTCTGCTCACCTGACCTTGCTTTGTTCGTGACCTTGAAAAACAATTTGGTTTATGATAGAACAGTGCAAGGAGTCGATAAGTTGCCACTTTACTGTTAACTTCCGATTTCGTGAAGGTTACTTTTGATTCCCATCATTCCTCTATACAGAGAGCCTCTCACTTTATCTGAAGAGCCACGTCCTCCCTGCCTGTTCCTTTGCTTTGCCCTTCGGCAGGCGAGACACCCTAAAATAATCTGACGGACGGAAACACAATTGCTTTTACAAGCACAATACTTCATTATATATTTGTTTTGAAAACAGTTTCCAGAGCCTAGAGTATGTCAGCAAAAGCCAAAGAAAGAGAGTTGATGTTGTTACAAGGTCAGCTCTTCAGCGACGGTAGGCAGCAATGTTGGCACGCTGTCAAATTATCACCATGGCAAAGATGGCAGCTCACAGGCAGTGATTCAGCTGCTTTGACAATACCAAGGCTCCAGCTAAATGTGAAGATAAGTTACTCCTACTCTCTCGCACACACTCTACCTTGGGAGTTTCTTAATGTCTTTTTTTTTTTTTTTTTTAAATGAAGTCATGGGGTTTAAGAAGAAATAGAAGCAATCTGCTTAAGGCTGACAGACCACAGTGAAAGTTCCTTCTCCTCATACTCATATGTTATGTGCATATATACACATACTTACACAGACACACACCTCCTATAGACAGTATATTATTATAAACCTGATTCTCAAAAGACTTCCTTCCTTTCTATATCATTTCCAGCTTCCTCTCTCATTAATGTAATGACTCTTGCACCTTCGGTTGTGGGGAGACAGGCTGCAACCGCCTTCCCAGACAAGAGCCAGCAGGCATGGGGGCTTGTCAGGGGCTACGCACGTGCGGATGGTTCAGCTCCCACGGCCAACAACGTGTAATGGCTCAGTCCTGCTCCCCTTTTGCTCTCTGGGGCACATATTTTGGCTTCTCCCCTCTGCTCAGTTGCCAACATTTTTATGACAGTAATAGGAGTTTAATAATTCTGGAAATCTCTTTCACACGTACCTTGTCCTTTTGCTCGTATACAATGAACATTTGCATCTGTAATGTTAACAATGCCGTTTACCATACCTCAAATACATCCCTGTACTCCATACAACATCAGAAAACTCTTATTGATGGAGGGAGATGCTTAGAGGCTATGCATAAATTGCAAGTCCTCTTAAAACTATGACAACTGGCAGGCTTTTGGGAGCTGTTCTGTAAAAATGTATGAATTTCACTTGAGTTTTTTTACTGGGATGTTTCGTTATGAAGTCATTGCTTTTGTTTAATTTTGAGGGTCTGGGAGGACAATTTAAAATTCGCAGGAATGAAAAAACAGCTTGAGATAAACTACCTCCAGTAAACACTGCAGGGTTGTTAGGAGACAATGCCAGCACTATTTGCTCTGAAAAGTCTTTTTCCAGGCTGAAGCAAGCTGTAACTTCGCTTTGCTATACAAGGTGCTTTGTTCTTAGTTTTGATATGAAAAAAAAAGCTTTTGTATCTGTGTGTGCCCTGCAGCCATGTCCTCACTCCATGTTAGGGCAAGAACGGGGTGTGCATCAGCTGCCGCCTCTCTCTGCCTTGGCCTGTACCCAGTAGCTTGCAGCTTTTCCAGAGGAAAGGAAACCCAGGACGGGGAGTTCCCATGCACCCTCACCAGCCCCCAGCTGGGACGACGTCGGGGAGGATTCCAGCCTCGATTTACCATCCAAGATGTGCTCCTACAGGGAGAATAATTCAGCATTTCTGTGTGAGCAAGTTTTTCCCCAGGAAAGGTACAGGGGTGGCTGCTCACCTGTACGGCGGTGCTCGTCCAAGGGCCAGGACCAGGACAGCCCTGCAACTACCAGGGTGACGGGTCAGCTCACGCCAGCCAAACACACAGGGTGCAGTGGCGGCTGTGCTGCCTCCTTGCCCAGAGGAGTCTACCCAAGGAAGGATTTTTCTCTTTGAAGCAGAATCATGACCCAACTGATGAGCCCCCCAGGGGAGTGCAAGTCCCCCCTGCTCTCTCCCCACTGTGACCTTTAGACTCTGCAATGGGTGCACAGCGTGAAGCAGGAGGCTTATACTGGCTGCTTATAAAACAGCAGCATTAATAGGGCTTTCCTAACAGTTGCTAATTCCAGGAAGTCTCCTCAATTTCCTAAGAAGAGCTGTTAAGAGGGGAACATCAAAAAACACTCAAAGTCTTTTGAAACATAAGGATTTCTTTCTGGAAGTATTGGGTCTTTAAATGCTTCAGAGCTCTCAGAAACAAATCACTGTCTAATGATGATGAGCATCTCCGTGTGCTTATCCAACTGACAGGACACGGAAAGCTGAAATTTGCCACAAAGTCCTCCTGCACCAACAGCTTTGCGTGGCTCGCTGCAAGTCTCCATCCTTCACAATCGGAGCTCATGCAGCCATGCCCTTGCTGCCTTATTTCTTCTTCATCCTTTGGCAGTTTTGGTGCTTGTGAACAGAACAGGCTGCAGACAAGCACATCTTAGCCGAGTGCTGTGCCAGTCTGCCTACCTTCTCCCCTTCCTCCTCGGGATGCCTTTCCAGCCAGACCTGGACCTCTTTGGATCAGCGAGTGTGGGTTGCAGGAAGGTCTCGGTTTGCTCAGGCAGAAGGAGCACAGGAGGAGAGGCAGAAAGCCAAGTCCACTTCCACACTTGGCTGTTTTTCCAAAGGAGAGATTATCACTTTTTTTCCCTTTCAGAAAGATACTTGTCAAGGGAATATTAGTGGAAAATGAAAGACAGAAGCTGTGTTCCTTTGCGTGTGATCAGGTATGATTACAGAGAGGAAAGATAAACGTACTTTCAGCAAGTACAAGGGCCACTGTCAGAGCTACAGGAAAGGGGGAAGCAATCGCCCATTAGGGGACTACATAAAAGGCAGGAGAGAAAAGAGGTAAGCCAGGCAGTGTTTTCAAAATGAGAACATACATATGGATGCAGGAGTCTAATTTTAATCATCCACGTATGAAATGTTTGGCCCAGCTCCCAATCTCTTCTGAGCGGGAGCAGTTGTTTAGGATTCCCTTTCCTGGCAGGTGTGTAGGCTGTTCCCTCTCTTCCGCTGCGGGGTCCAAATAAACACTCCCGGTTCTTCTGGAGGGGAAAAGAGACGCACAAAGGAGAAGCTCGCTGTGCAGCAGAGCAGCGTTGGTTCCCCTCCGGCAGTGAAAACAGACATCAATCAACACTCTCAGCTCACTGGCGGGTGGATTTCCCTCCCACTGCCATCGCTGCTCCTCAAGCAGGTGGCCAGGTCTGGAGGAAGCCTTATTTCCCGTCACCCACACGCACGCCGCTCGGCACAGGGATGCCAGTAATTTTCTTTTATGAGGGTGGGAAGCAATAACTAACTCCTTAAGCTAGGGAAAAGTCTCTTGAGAGGCATGACTTCTTCCTTACTAGCATTGCCATATGCTGCCTTTTTCTTCAGCAAACTGTAAATGCACAACAAAAGGCCATTCCTTTTTTTTTTTAACCTGATACCTATTTATCCCAGCCATGCTGTTCAACACGTGCTGTTCACAAGCAACATTTGGCCTCTCTTATTATTCTTATAGGTCTTAAGCCTTAAAATAAAAACAGCCCATGCCATAATGAGGGGAGAAGATACTACAAATAACTAGAAATTACATTGCCCAGACGCAGAGCTTCTCCTTTTGTTATCATTAGGCATCAGTCTGAAGATTGGTAGAAATGTATTTGCTAAAAATTGATAATCACTGACTTCCTGTTTTATTTTTAATACATGCTTTGCAGATTGTCTTACCCATTCGGGAAGATAATAGCTCTCATTTCATTGCTGCTGACACTGTTCTGCTACCTCACAGGAAAGAAAAGCAAGGAAAATAAGAGCAGCCGCACAAGGAGGTTAAAGATGCATCGAAGATGTTTGTTGACCCAGGAGTGCTGGACAAGAGGTGCGAGCATTGACCAGCAACATCTTGCAACCCCATTCATTACCCAACTGCTGGAAAATTGATTTTCAGGAACCTAGAGAATGAGCCGTGGTACTGAAGTTCAGAGACCAGGGAGGAGGGGAGAGGGAAATGTGAGAGAGGTTTTTTCAGCACCAACTATAAATGAGTAGCTCATCCCATCTCTGCTTAGAGATTTAAGGCCCAGTCACAGCAATACTATTAAAATCCTGGATGAAAATATTCCTTTAAAAAAATTTAAGTAAATAAACTGCACATAATTCAACGGGAGCCAAAATCAAAGCAAATAGCAACAAAAGCAACCCCGCAATAAAAATCTGAAAATGCTTATGACTTCCTGAAAGCAAAATGCACCTGACTATATACAAATAGTGAATCACAAACCACTGCCAGCAGCAGAAAGTATTTTAACACTCTACTGATTTCGGAGTTTGGAATCAGTTCTACTTAAAATTTTATAGGGGAAAAACAATTTCAGTAATTCCCCTTTGTAAAAATAAATTTTTACAGACAGGCAAGTCTTGGGTTAACTAGCTCTAACACTGCAGATCCTACCTCAGTGAGAACATTTTCAGAGATGAGATATAAAGGAACATTAAATAATTCTTCCCTTGCGAGCTAAAAATAAAACACGTGAATTCCTGCTTCCTTTCAAGATGCTAAAACAAGCCTTCAAACAGTTACTTGAGACAGTGTTTTACTGGTTCATGCTACAACCCGTCCCTCCCTCCAATTTATTTTCTGTCTGTCATTGGCAATTGTTACAGAAAGTTCAAAAAACAAGACTGGCCTGGGTATTGGTCCCCTATGGAAAATATGATCCCTCTCAACTCAACAAATAACTCTTGCTACACTTGTTGTACTTCTGGACACAGAAAGGAGAGCCAGTCTCAGGCGCACACTTTGCCGGTGCCCCAGCACCTTACACAGGCAAGGCTTCGCTCCCTCCACACCATGCCCACCCTCCTCTCCACGCACATCCAGGACGGGAGTTGCTACGTGATCCAACGCATCCCTCATCCAAAAAGGCAGGCGGCAGGTCCCCGCAATACGTTTTGCAGTGGACGGAGCTGGATACTGCCCTGCGCGACCAGCCCCGGCAACTCAGTACCGCAATCACCCTACACCAGATATGTCTTTCCCCACCAGCAAAGTCTTATTTGTGTGCAAATGGGGTTTTAAAGCTGTTTCCAGCCTGGTGATGTAGCTGAGGGTGGATTCTTTGTGCTGAAATACTGCAGGGGAGTCTCCTGATGGCTTGCACGGATTCAAGGAGCGCCTGCCTGCCTGCCTGCAGGGCCTGGGGAGGTGAGGAGAGCTGGGACAGCGGTGGGTTTGCCCTGGCTTATCGCTGCCAAACGAGCAGGATCCAGCCCGGAAGGAAGTGAATAAACCAGGCCACGATCAAAGTGTTTTGAAATCTCAGCTAGGAGATCTCCTCCATTCACGGCAGGAGGGGAGGACGGGGCCAGGGCAAGATAAGAGCTGCGGCATATCTACCCAGGACTGTGACAGAGGAACAGCCCCACCACCGCGCAGCCCTGCCAGCCCCACGGGGACGGATCTGGCTCCCGGGGAGCCGACCTACTGGGCAGCAGATTTATGAGGAGGTGGAGGGTGTGCTGTGTGCATGCTCCGAGGAGATAAACCCCGGTACCCTCCTGATTCATAGGCAAGGTAGTAAGAAGCTTTCCAGGGCTGAAGGTGAGTCAGAGATGATTTTCCTTAATTGCCTATTTTGTCTTTTAAAAGTACTCTGCAAGAGAAAAGGCTGAATTACAAAAACCCCTTATCTGTGTTTTTCAAAGATGTCAGATTAGTGAGGGGACTGGTTAATTTCGCTTTTCACTCTGAATACGCAACCATGTCCTTTCTACCCCTAAGACCATTTAAGCACATACAAGGCTGTGCCAGAGCCCCAAACCCAAAGCATGCATGTCTGGAGTGGCACTGAAGAGAGATTTTGATTCTTCATCAACTTTCTTGGCAACTATAAACAATGGAAAAATGAAGTTGTCCGATTCTGGTGGTTAACATCCGTGTTCAGGTGGCTGCTCTCACAGGAGCGGGAGCAGCCTCACGGAGACAGTAACTGAACTGTGTCATAGACTTACAGCGTGGCTGGGGTTGGAAGGGACCTCTGGAGGTCATCTGCTCCAAGCCCCTGCTCAAGCAGGGCCACCCGGAGCCACCTGCCCAGGACAATGGATGTCCTACCCAGGAACTGCTCAGCTCTTTCTAGCGTGATAGTACTACATTTACAAAATCATGCTCAGGGTAAACTTTAAAAGCAGGGAATTTGTAAATGCTAGGACAAACAGCAACATTAAAAAAGAGTTTAATTGATCTTCAAGGTTTAGTTTTCAAGTAAAACAGCCGTTTCACAGTGTCTCAGTTCTGCTATGTGGCTCTGCATGGACGCAACAAAAAGCTGAAGTGCTAATTCTCTGTTTTGAAAAAAATCTTGTTATTGAAGTTAAGTAACAGTTGAACCACAGAGAACCCAGGAAACTGGGCAGTCTATTTAAAGAATTAACCACATTTTGTTTACTGCTTAGGATGAATTCATCATGCAAACGGTCCAAAGTGAGATCCTGGCAGGCTCCGACTGTGCTCAAAGAGGCTGAGGCCAGAGACATTCTACATCCATATTAGGCTGTGGATCAAGTCCTAAGCTGGATTCAACAGTTCTGCTTTGCCTGAGACCTCAAAAACCCAATGATGGCAATTTACATGCAGAATCGCCACTATCAGAACATCTTAAAATGCATTTGATCACGCTATGGGAGTACTAGCTATAGAAGCATGAAACTACGAACACTAAACTGGAAACCAAAGCTCCCATATTAAAAGACTCGAGGAGGATGAGCAGAAGGATTCTTGTCCCTAAGGAAAATGAAAATATTTGCAAATTAAACTAGAAACTTTAGCCCAAAGCATGAATCTAATATATATGTCAAATCAAATTTTTGATTTATACTAAGGAAATTACAGAACTAGCTTGCTTATTCAGCACAGAATTTATTTCTAAGAAAAGAAATAAATCTACCTGCCTAAAAATGTCACCATGTTTATTGTTATCATTAAACTGCAGACTGCTCAGCAGTTTCAGCTGGCCTACACAGAAGTGGTTCTTTTTTTCCTCATGCCTTTGGATATTGTGGATAACATCAGGGAATCAGGTAGAAACAGAATTATGGGCAGTTCTACTACATTTAAGCTTTCCCACGATGCCCATTATTATGGTATTTGAATATAGCTACTTTAACAAGTTGGGCAACCAGCAAACAGATCTTCACATAACAGTTAGAAATGGATACAAACCTTATGTACTTAATTTTAAGAGTCTGTGCGGCATGAATTGTCTGCTTAGTATTGTGCACATGAACAAATGTTTCCTTTATAGCCATGACTCAGGAAAACTTTCCTCTGAAAAGGAATCAGAACTGTGCGGTACTGGTCGTTTAGTTCACCTCCTAACTGTGGTTCCTCTCACACCTACATACAAGCATATCCCGACACAATTTGGATCAATTTGGACTGGTGCTGACAATCCCTTGGAAGCCCAGTATCATTCTGAAACCACATTTTCCCATCCAGATTGTTTAGCTATTTGCACACATGCACCAGTAATATCTGGCATCTCCGGTACAGCAGAGCTACATGTTGCTACTTAAACCACAGCAACATCACCATGTTATGTGCACTGAGGTACCAATAAAAGGTACCAATACAAATACTTTTTTGTAAACAGAGAAAACAATGCCAGATATAGAGGAATTTGGAAAAAAATTACCACCAGAAATTAGGGCATCAGTGGTTTACTGCAGCATGCTGACTATAGTGCTGGGCGCCGGAGACAAACTTTTTTGTATCCAATGGCAAGATTTCCCCACAAATATTTCCATCGCTTTTGAAAGCAAATGTGTAATGTCTCTTGAAAAACCCTGATGATAGCAAGATCCTGCCCAGCAGAAGACAAGCAGTCAAGCTGGGCTCTGGCGTTTCCCAGGACAGATTTGCTCTAACTTAACTCGGGAGCTGTTAGGGAGGCAGCCTGCCCAGAGTTATTGAATAATCCATTACAGCGTGCAGCGGGGCTCATAACCGATGTCTTGCAACACGATGGCGAGTGACGGCAACCAAACCACTGCTTCTTCTTTATTTGGTTCTTATCTCTTACCTCAGGTTTATCTCCCTGATAAGACTATGTCTATATTAGTAAGTGAAACTGGGCAAGGGAACGCTCCTGGGAGCTGGAGCCTAGGCTGCTACAGCATTACAGCGGTCCCTGGCATGGTTTTGGCCCTAAACAGCCCTCCTTCCTCCAAAGGGCTCCTAGGCACAGTTTGGGAGTTTGCAGGGGCCAGAGACTTTTCCAGCAGGCTGTTTGCTTGTGGCCACCCCGCTCTGGAGGCTGAGTTCAGTGGTACAGACACGTGCTGTGCCATGCTAGTTTGTCTTGGTGCCAGAGGCATCTCTGTGGCGTTTACTAGAATAGACGCAGCCTCAGTGTCTCAGTCAGTGAGCTATTTAGTATGTTGAGGTCTCTACCTCTTCAGCTAGATATATGAATCTGGATGCCAGAGCTCTTTCCAAAATGATGTAAAACTGACACATTGCTTAGAAAAGCTCATGTTTCAAAATCAGCCTTTTCCCTCTAAAATAATAATAATGGTAATCAGACCAGATGATTTATTTGAAAGAAATGCAACTTTCCTTGCAGCCTTAAATACGTGCCCTCCATAGCCATAAGCGAGAAGCCTGACAGAGGCTGCTCAGACCTAAAGCTACTCTGATGAAGATCATATCCTTTATACTCACTCTTGCCGTGCTAATTTTTTTAAAAATGAGATGCTCGCTAAGGTGCTCTCAGCAGCCAGAATCTGACCCAATGCCTGCACATTGCCGCCCTTCTTGTCTAGCAATGGCCATATGCTCGGAGCAAGAAATAAAGACAGAAACCATCCCTGCCCAAGAAATTGCCATGCTCTGGGATACATACAAACAAAAGTCTTTGGCAAGCCTAGACAATGCGTAAACAGAATTCATAAAAAGCTGCTGTGCCTCATAAAAGGTACTTCAGTTTTAATAGTTTCTCTAAGAATCAGTATTTTATCTTCAAGTATCCTTAATTCCAAATAGAGGTTATTAAATGAATAGAGGTGGTACTAAGGTAGGAAAAATCCTAGGAGAGTATGAAAACAAAGATGCTCTCAAAAATATTAGCTTCTGTTCCTGAGTGTAGAAGGACTGACAGTACCAAATCCTTCTAGCTAGAAAGACAACCCTCAAACAACACAGTATTTTTCAAAGTAGTAGTTTTGGTATATGTTGTGCTGCCTATTAACCAATGACATTAACAATGGCGCTTTTCGTGAATGAGACTTACCTATTTCTTCATGCAGTGCCTACAATGTTTCTCCTGTTCTGCTGCATAAGGTGCGAATTCCTGGGATGAGCAGCACATCCCATGGTATCACGTATCCTGTGAACTATGTATTTTATCTGAGAGCGGGAGTTTTACTTCCTTTAGCACGCAGCCAGAGGCAAAGTTTAATCGCCAAAGCTTAATGTCAGTAGAGTGGGCCCACTTGAGCTGACATCCTAAATCCACTTCTCAGCTGATCATCTGAACAGTTTTGTTGCTTAAAAGCCACTTGATTCATATGATTGGAGAGTAACTGTCACAGATTTTTACTTGCAATTACGCAGACAAGATATTTTATATCTTTTTGGAATCTAGGACTTCTTTTTTCTTTCTTTTAAGCCTTTTTTTCTAACCCCATTTGTACACAGAAATCTGAATTTTGTTTGCAAACAAAATGCTGTGGTAGGGCTCTGGTCGGAGCACCTGGTACGTGACAGGACAGCAACAGCAAAATTGCACTTGTGCTCTGCCCTCCCATTCCCCTCTCTGGCCTCCAGCAAACACTGCACTTTCCTCACCCATCTGTTACTTCTCATCACGGACTCATCAGAGATTCGTATCTCTGCTGCTCTCTTTGTATAGAAGTCGCCTATATGCTGTATTATATTTCAGACATCAAAGTGATCACTGCTGGCCTAGGCTTATGCCAACAGCTACGTCAGTTTTGGGGTAAGCGCTGGCAACCTCAGCACCATACAAGCAGAGATGACTTTGGCACCCAGCCTGGCCTGCACAGCAGTTATTTCCGTACACACGAAACCACTTGCAACAGCAATATAAGCTCACAGTTGCTGCTTGTATCTCCGCAACAGCTCGTTCAGTTCAGCATCTTTCCTTTTTGTAACACGACGTTCACAATTTTCCTGGATTATCTAAAACCTGGGAAATATTTTTGTCCATGGAACTTACCAGTTACTCTTCTGTCTTAATTAAAGTATTTTTGCCTGAGCAGCTGGTAATGCATTTATGCAGGTAGGAAAGCCCAGAGCGTAGTTAAATAATGACTGAGTTCAGTACAGCTTTCTGAACCCCTTAATACGTCGCTATGCCAAGGCCTGTGGTTTAACACACAAATTACAGTATGTGAAATGGACTATTTCCCTGAAGAAGTCAGGAAGGCAACCTTTGTCTGGAGTAAATTGCTGGGATGTGGGATTTCTTCTTTTTATTTGTTTCCAAACACTTATTTCTCCATAGTGGGAAAATCAGCCTTGCATTAATAAAAGGTCATGCCTTTAATAAACCACTTAACTATGGATTTTTTTTTTTAATTGTCCAGCTGATGAATTATTTTATAATTTTTGAAACTGTTTGTAGAGGTGGAGTCACTGCAATGTATTCATACCCTCTCAATGTTCTTTATGCCTTGGCCAGAATATTTCTCATCAAGCAATCAAGAAACATGAGGTCCAGTGAGGTGAAAGGCAGGAGAAGCAAGCACAGAAAATCTTGTGAAAGAGATGAGAAAAAATCCCAAAGCCTTTTTATTACAGATAACTGGGGGAGGACTTGTTGATTTGTGTATCTCTTTAAGATGCCACCACTCCCATTTGCCAGAATTTTGTTTGTGTTTTGAACAAGTACAAGTTTGTGAAAAACACTATTTCTTGCAAACTTTGCCTATTATTTATCCTTAAACCATTACTACCAGAGAGGAAACTGGAGCAGGAGCAGAGAGTCTGAAAGCAAGAAAGGACTATATAAATAAGATCTTTTGAGGGGAAAGTGATCTCACAGCGTTATAAATTGCGAAGTTATTTTCCATGATAAAGAATTTATTTAGGCAGACATAAGAGGATTGGGGGATCAATAGAGAAATGTATCCAAAAGCATTATGTAGCGCCATAAAAAATATTAACTCTTTGCTCCCCACATCATGCAGCTTTCACATTGTTCTCAAGCAAACCTATTCGTGTGGATAAAGTACAGTAAGCATGGGGCATTTAATAAGCAGGAAACAACATTAATCTGACCACATTGAACAAAACAGAAATTGAATCAAAAGGCTCTTCCTGAAAAAAAGGGAGATTGCTAAAAGAGAACAGCAACAACAACAACAAAGTGCAGAGCTGAAGAGAGGTGTTATCCTAACATCAGACACACTGATGACAGCAGGATTATTTTCTACTCAATACTGGCCAATGCTCCATAACCAAGATTTCAAACTGTTCATGCATTTATTTTCCTTCTGTTTGTTTTCTTCCTGCGATCTGTTTAGCTAAGGGCTGGACGTATGGTAGAAACCTAGAAGTTTTGATATGCATTTCTTCATAAACCAAAAATGAACTTCGAACGTAAGCCACTTTCCTTCCCCTGAGACCGTGCTGCCCGAGAACAAGAAGGGCCCTTCTCCCCCTCCCCGCCTGTCCTGCCGGAGAGCTGCCAAAAGTGCACATGCTATGCGTACCTTGCATGGATAATACGTGGAAGCCCCAAAATACTTTGCGATCCTCCGTCAAGGTTGTTTTGAATGCTAAGCAGTTTAACTAGTACAAAGCACTGGAGGTTCTGTCACCTTTATTCAACAAAATGAGGAGCAATGCCACATTATATGCAAAATTATTCCAGAGGAATTAGGTAACAAGACTGTTACACTGTTTGTTTGCTTTAGCAGCCTTAGTATTTAAGAGACAGGAGATGCCAAAGTTCAGGCTGCCCCTGAAACTGCAGCATTGCCCTTGTTGTGTGTAAGACTTACGGGTACAGTCTTTGACTCCTTGGTACACACTTCTTTTCACAACCACTTCCTCAATCAGCGCACTGCTCTGTTGTAATCCAGGCACCAGAGCTCTGTGTCTCCCGAAGCTTTGTGTGAAGGCAAATGCAGCAGAAAGTTTGCCAAGTGCTCCAGGACTGAGGAACAACTCAGGCGCCAGGAACTGGCACGGAGGCTCTCCGGCACCTGCAGATGGGCTGGATCCATCAAAGGTCTTCACCCGCAGCTGGTTCTCAGCACGGGTAAGCTGCTCTGGATTTATTTCCCCCCCGAGGGCTAATGTATAGGCCAAATGTGGGCAGATTTGCACAGGGACAAATAACAGAAGTGCTCCTCATGCAAAGGTCATGTGCTCTACTAAAGTTTACATCCTTGCTCCAAAGTACAAGAATACTAACACACACCAAAAAAAAAATCTGAGGTTTTCTTATAAGGTTTAAGAAAACAAACTTATTTTTATGCTAGCCTTGTTCTCAGTCTCACTGAATCACTTGAGCTGAAATATTCCAAAAATACTCAGGCTGAGGAAAACAGCTGGCCTGAAAAATTACAGCTCAAATGTTAAAAGTTTCACATATACCCTGAAAACCAGGGTACTATAATGGGAACTGCTGGGCAACTTTCCTAACTGGCACTGCTACCAGCCTATTACATAGTCAGGACTTTATGTCTTTTGTTTATCGCAGACTACATTATCAACTACCCTCCAGTGAGTCGATAATAAGCAGAAAAATAAAGACAGGAGGGAAGCAGAAAGGAGACAGAGCTGCCGGCTGAACACGGACGAGCCCAGAAAAACTTCTGTGGCCAGTCTGGCAGTGAGAGACACCGAAGGACAGTTTCTTGTGCCTGCCATGGCCTTACAAAGCTGTATCAGACACACGCGCACACACACATCACTCCAATACATGAATAGCCTGTACCTCTCCCAAGGTCATGTGCCTGAAGCCCACAGCCAGTCAGACTGCCGCTTAAATGCAAGTGGAGCCATGCAGGCTGTCGAGATAAAATTACCACAGTCATATTTCAGCAGATGAAAAAGAAACCCAAGATGCATGCTCGGATCAGATGCAAGAAAGAGGATACCTGGACAAGCAACAGGCAATTCTGTTTGCGTGCCAAAAGGAAAAGTGCAGCAGGTTTCACACAAACGGACCTTCAGAGGAAGCGGAGCAAAGCAATTCCTTCTTCCAAAGCAGTAAACAAGCATTTCCAGAGCCACACGATGACGGTGTGGTCAGTACTGTACCTCAGATCTATCTGTGGGACTATGAGGAGCTCTCGGCACTGAAGCCTCCTTTCCTAATTCAATGTATGAATTTAAAATGTTTCTGCAACGATACACGTAGGGCACAAAAGCCTAGAAGCCAATCTCTGAACGTATGGTTTGCAGTTCTCAGAACAACTCCAATGAAGTGAAAACTGACGGAGGTTTAACAGCTTGACTTTTTATTTTCTGCTAACTCCAAAATTAAAAATGACAAACAAGTAGCTTGCAACATGTTCTTAGCTGCTTCAATGTGGTTATGTGTGTGTGAGCTACAAAGAAAAGGCAAAGTTTTAGAATTTTTAAGTGTCCATTGTGTAATAAATAGTGGGTATTACAGAAATTTTAGTATCTTCAGGCAGGGGAAGACTAGATTAGAATTGCAATAATGTATTTAATTTTCTGGGGTCATAAAGTTAAGCTATAAAGCTCTCACGTCAGGTCAAGAGAACTCCTGCCACACCAGAAACTCTTTACTTCACAATGAATTACAGTCAGATAGAGCTGCCATTTGGGAGATTTTAATACCAATGTCCTACTCAATAATCATACTTGTACAGGATGTTGCTTTTAAATTTGCAAGCAGGTTTTTGCACCTCTTACCTTTAGTAATGTGTGATCCTATCTTTGGACTGCCTGTTACACTGATATGAAGTGACACTTCCTTACTAAGGGTTCAAATTTTAGTTGACCTTCCATTCTGCCCTGAACAGGTGAATGAATCGGACTGCCAATTTTGTAATAACAAGCTGAATTTTACTTTTAATAAGATTTCCAGGAGAGATTATTTTCCAAGCAGTTCTACCCATCAATTTTCTTAGGGTCAGAAGAACTGTTGTTCTGAATCATGAATTGCATATGACAGCATAAAACAAGGACAAATTACAACATTTGATAAATAGGAGACAAAAGATAAGGAGTTCACTTTTAATAAACAGTTGAATTGCAAGTACTAAGGTCTGGCGTTGAAAGCAAAACAGGAGAAACTTGGTAAAGAGAGCTACACTTTAACAGTGTGCTTCCCATGTACGCTTTCCATGGACTTCATTCAGAGCTACAGCTGCTCAGCATCTCTCAAAATCAGACACAAATGGTAATATTGCATTTAAAGCTACAGAAAGTATATGTGTGCAATGCACTGTCCACCACCACTAATATTTCTAGAGCATGAAACAGGGTTATTTTATGAATGAAAAATGAATGACTTTATGAACGAATAGATCTCTTTTCCCAAAAAGCCATTAGGGCAGAGGGCAGTAGGGTGCCAGAAAGGTGGGGGTTTCTCTTCCTAACCCTCAGACAGTCTGATCTCCTTTGGGGTTTGACCCCATGAGGAAGGCTAAAGCACAAGTGGTCTTGGGATACCTTCACTTCGGTCTTCGTCAAAGACCATCTCCCCTCCCTGCCCCACAACCACATGCATCCAGTTTATTCAAGATTGCTGCTGGCCAGATGAAAAGAGAGGGAATGCTGTTCCTCAACACTCCTTGATCAGAGAGGCTGTGAAGGGCACATATGTGCAGCACCTTGGTCTTCAGAGGGGTCGTGGAAAAGGGAGAAACAGAAGAATCACTGCAGGTTGATCTGGAAGCACAGAGCACGAACCACCTGGGCTTTTCACCACAATGGGGCTCAGGATGGCATCAGAGCCAAAAAAGATTTAGTTTAGCTTGTAAAGCTCTCATGGTATCATCACGCTGGTGTGATAGTTTTAGCAAAATTTCACTAGACAAACTCAGATTTAAATATGCCTGTCATTTTAAATACTGCTACAGGAATCAGAACAGCTGTATTTTCCAGTATGAAGAGTGGAAGGGATTTAGGTAGGAACCAACTATTCATTACACAGACTTTTCTTTCTAGGAGAACTGCAATCTCTTTTGCCCAAACTTTAGCTCTTAAAAAAGAAGATAATTCACAAGCGTTAAATCTGTTCTCTCATGCTGCTTTTGACATTTCCTGCAATACTTGGAAAATCCTGCTCTTTATTTAAAAGCTAAGTTATCAGGAGTGGCTATTAATTCCCCAAACCACCTCTCCTTTCTGATTTGTTGCCTACATCAACAGGGAATTTCTGTACCTCCTTTCTACTGTACCTCCTTTCTACTGATGTGGTGCAAAGTTGCTTCAAAACACATGCAATTCTGCAGCAGATCCTTTCCCTTGCCCAGTTATCACCCCAAAGCAAGGGAGCTGAGGGAGAGATGCCCAGGGAAGCAGAACAGTGCTCTGCATCACTGCCCGGTAGTGAGAAGCCTCTTAATAATAATAATCCTGCTCCAAAAGCAGGAGTCACACCAGACCCTGCTAACCTCAAATTCCAAGAAGTGCTTCAAAGGTCTCCTGCCCTGCCACCTCCACTGCGAACAAGTACCATCCAGGGAACGTCTCCATGTTCTGTCTCCACAGACAGACCCCAACTTCTCTGCTTCCTCCCCGAGCTGCCCAGGCACAAGGCAGCTCTAAGCTGGTTCCAGCTTCAGCAGTTGCTAATATGCTGTGCATCATCACTGGGCACGGTGTGGTGCTAAGTGAGCTCTGCAGCTCGTGACTGGCATTGGAGAACATCCCACCAGCCTGGGGAAGGGACAGAGGGGAGCTTGTGTTGCAGTCTGCAGACACATGTCCTACGTCCAAATGGGGAGTGGGGACACTACACCTTCACACAGGCAATTCAAAACAAGATTGCTTGAAGTTTTCTTCATTCCTTTCTTTCCTTTCCTTTCTTTTTCTGTTATCGGTGACATTTAGAATACGTAAGTCTGAAGACAACCTTTGTGAAGAAGCAACACCTCAGCTAGATTTATCAGAGTTACATTCATTTGAGGAATCTGCTTACAATGACCACAGATCCTGGCTGTGAAAGTGTCTAAGCAGGCAAACCCCCCACTTCTTGAAATGAAGAAGCACCAAGCACACTGTGGACTTCCCTTAAAGACAAAATCGTATAGAAATGGGGCCACAATATATATTCCCATATGTGTACAGATACATATACCTATATGTACATATGTTTATATACACAGCCCCACGCATTACGACTGCCTCCGC
>NW_009218667.1:0-11861 GCF_000690835.1 Fulmarus glacialis
GGAAGCGCCAGGAGGGCAGCTGGGAGCCACCAGCTCTCCCCCACAGGCGACCTTCTCTGCAGGATGTGCAGGAACTTTTATTCTCCAAACTACTCTGTTGTATGTTCTCATCCCCCCTTCCCACTTGTTTACAGGGGACAGAGCCAGAGTGTGAAGTGACACAGGTCTCATGAGTCATGTATAGTCCAGTCTCTGGGTGGGCCCAAAGGAAATGCTCCAACAGTAAGAAAAGTGAAATTCTGTGTCGCCTACCACAGCTGACGCATTTCTGGATTAATCAAAAAACTGTAGCAGTCTTTTGGCTGGAGCAAAGTGATTTGTGCTCCAGACCATGCTGGTTTCCAACGAGCACTCAAAAGCCAGAAGTGGCAGGATCCAAACTAGCTAGAGATAACAGATTTCAGTAGAAAATTCAGCCTTAAAAATACTCACTGTCTTGGTTCCCTTCCCACAATCAGCTGGGGATAGTTTCCTGCTTTTTATTTCTCTGTAGATGGACTCTTGGCGACCCCTGGCACAGCAAACACCAGCTGAGCACAGTGCAGCACAAGCCGAGCAATGGTGTGTGTGGCTCTGATGAGGAACGGGAGACCACCTGCAATGTAAGTGGTTAAGGCCAACGCTTTTTAGAAGCAGCCACCAATTTAGGTTATTTAAATTGCAGAGTCTCGGCACGTCTTTGTCTGAAGACAGTTACCCAAACCCATCAAACTCAGTGGAAAATAGAGGTTCTCTCAATAAAGCTACTGTCTTTCACTATTTTTGCTTTGATGCCTGTGAGAAATGAGCCGTTTAACAGCTGGGGAGAGCTGAGGAGAAGGTTTTGGTGGAACTGGAGGCACCGAACAACCTATACAATGCTGATTTACACACTGGCTGAATGGAAAACTTACAGCTGCCTTTCACAAGGCAACACGCTTACTTTAGTGACCTGCTGCTGCTATGCGGGAGAGCAGCTGCCAGGGCAGTTGGGGCTGCATAGCGGTCTCGGCAGAAATCCGACATTTCTAAGGAGCCTTCACCCCAGCTGGGCATCAGTGCAGAGTAGCTGTGTGCTCACGTGAGGGCACAGGGGTGGAACAATTTCACAAGAGTACCTAAAATCCCCTTTGGCCACACCACAGAGTTTTCCTCAAAAAGCTATACATTCAACAAGGTGAGTCTCTTAGGAATCATTTTTTTTTCCCCTCAGATGAAGTCTCATAAAACTCACCCCTGGCCATTTCAGCATAAAGCTTACCAAGCAGCTCATGGACACCCACAGAAAAATACAGGTGGACTCTCCTGCCTTTGCTAGTCACCACAGCATTTCCTTATAAGAGGAGGTTTTTGGTAGGATATTAGTTGAACATAACTCCCCCTGCCAGTTCCCACAGCCCTGCTCTTCGGTTCCCTATATCCATGCTGCATTGCCCTGTCGGCTGTGGCAGAAAAGCCGTTGCGTGTGGCCAAGCTGCGAGCTCAGCTCTAAGAAGTGACACAGCAGATCTTGTTGAAGGCTAGTCAGGACAACTGAACTGGTTTCTTCCAAAGTTAGAAATTTCTTAAATTTTCTGCACAAAAATAGATCAGGTTGAAAATATTTTAACATGCAGCCCCGAGAAAAGCCTCTGATAGACTAACAAGGCCTATTAGCACAATGTAAGTTGGACTAAGTTAAAACATTAGAGCGGCATTGGATAACTGGCAGGGGGGATGATCAGTGTGTTAATGACCTGGATCACAGCCTGAATGAGGGGAACATGTATTGCAGATCCAAGAGTGTGTTGACTTTAATTTTTCTTTCATTGCTTTGATGCTATTTTTTTATAGAAGTCCTACACACTTGTAAATTGAGCTTGCTAGATTGGATACTCAGTGCACCTGTGATGCACTGTGCAAGCATTGTATTTAAGGCACCAGAAGTTATGTTCTGGTTTCATTTTTAATGAGGGTAAATAATTGGATCAGTTCTTACCATGCTGAACAAATGCATCTCATCTTACAACTTTGAAAACTCTCTCATCTCTTAGTTTTGATCAGCCATCTATTTTTTTTAATGCTGAAAAAATAGGAACTCTTATTTAACCTGTTTTTTTTCCACCCTACATTCTATAAGCTGAGAGACTGCAGTAAGGCACTAGTCACAGAATTTTATTTTAAAAAGAAATGAAAATTATCCATAAAATACCAAGGAGTTCAGGGCTTGTTAAGTGTGGAACACGGTGGCAAACTGAGCTTTTACTGCTTTCGTCTTTGCAGGAGGGATCCACAGCATGAGCTAGAATACAAGCAGAGTGCACCTCCAGGTAAGCCAAGTTGTTTAGTATAGCTCAAAGTAGGGGGAAAAAAAAACAACCCCAAACCTAGCAATGGATGAAAAAAATGGGAATAAAATGCTTTCAGCTACTGTAAGTGAAGAACACTGTATTTGCAGCTCGCTATGTATTACACTAAGCTCTTGCTTTTCTTAAGCTTGAGGTCTTGCCCTTGTCTGTGATAAGGTTGCTTGGCCACTGCAAACTTGCACTCACTTTGTCAAATGTTTTTCAGCTGAAGTGAGACACAATTGATGTGGTTTGTATGCTCTTGTATCTTACATACTGACAAAAATGCTGTATGGCAAGTGGATATTTTCATGAGTTTAGCAGATTTTATTGAGAATTAAACATGATATCATGTGGTATTACTGGATCTCTGTATTCTGCTTGCCCCATTCAGAGCTGGAGTATTACAACGAAAACAGGGAATATATTTAGGTGTTACTGAAGTGTTTCTCAGCATTTCGAATGGATACTGCAGTAAATTATTTCTATAGCTTTTCTCCCGTCCCACTAGCAAAATCTGTGCGCAGAAATGTTTTATGTTGTAACTCTATAGATTTAGATCTTAAGATTTCATACTTACTTTTTATTCTTATTTTTCTTTTTATAGGAAATTCTTAGGTAACATACAATTTTAAAGTCGTGGGATTCTCCAAAACAAACATTGCAAGCATGCCTGTCGTGTTTTTTTTTTTTTAAATCTTTCTTTGGACCAATGATTTTCTTACTGAGAAATACTTTCTTATTTTTGCATCTGTGTTCTCTTGAGGCTTGGAGGGAATATAATTAAAACTGAATCTGAGGTTTTAGTTTACAATTTTCTAGTCTTTCATATTCCAGTAAGTAGACTTGTTGAAAAACACAGGGGGACATACTGTTTACATTTTGTCTGTTCTTCAAGAACTTGGAGATATTTTGCATTTTTTTGGTACTTTTTCTTGATTATTGGACTTGGAGATTTTTTTCCACTTGAAAGCCCAGTGCAATAAACAATACTTCAGGGCAGAGCAGTCATGGAAATACAATGATATTGTATTTTACTTTAAAGAATCAGGATTATGACATTCTTAAGGAGAAATTGCGTTTATGGAAACAATGGTGTAAAATATTTAAATGCTTTGAAATACGCCAATTTTCTATTTAAAAATACCAGTCTTGATGACATTTTTCTAGGGAAGGAATGGTTCATAATTGTAAGAACAGATTATCTGGGTAATCTTTCAGGAATCATTCAATACAAAACAGGGATTTTTTTGAGTGAGAGGGTAGTTTTTAATCCTTGTAAATACAGCACAATTATTGCAGCATTTATTTTAATAGGTCAGTCTTTTATTGTAGCACCCTCTGTGAATAACACTTCTTCTGGGCTGTACTCAGTCCTGACTAATAACTTCCCTTTCTTTAGTAACCAAAAGAGGAACCCAGCAGCAAACTTCACAGAATGGTGAGTATGTTCGTATGTGATGAATGGGGACATCAGCATGGGACACAGCTAATCTGCTTTGGTTTGGGGGCATTTGATAGTGCTGGAGATGCTTGATAATACTTACCTGAGGAGAAAGTAGTCATTATTTCATTCTAGTAAAACCCTGCTTGCTTTTTTAGAAGTGATAGCGCTGAAATCAAATTTTTGCCAGGCTTCCTGGATCAGCACTGGAAGCAGACAAGAAAACAAATGTTTTAAGGAAAGACACATGTGGCTAAATTGAGTACTCCTTCCTTACACAGGGGTCATAGTAGGATGGAAGGACCAAATACTTCATCTACAACTGGTTAAGGTTGCCAGATAAAGTTTGATTGTTCTTGAAACATTGAGAGATTTCTTCTGCATTGCATTGATCTTTAAATAACTTTCAAGGAACATCTGTGCATGTGCTGATGAGTTTTTCTTACACTTACTATGAGGTATCGATGTTTCAGGTAAGATACTGGCTTTTTAGGACCAAAGGGTAGAAGAAGGTTAATGTCTTTGAGTTGGGGGGCAGCTTTCACTGTAAGATACATACATATTCTTTGGTTTCACGTCTTCAGCGGGGATTATGTAGTAGCACAGGCAAGCTGTAGTCTCTCTTGATAACGTAAATTGTAATACTGTGTATATCTCCTCCACTTCCAGCAGTGCACCTAGCTTGCTTTGCTGCTACCAACAATGTTAATTCATGTGTTGTATGTGCATAGACTCCAGTTTTAAATAGCCTTCAGGTCTGTTTCCAGGCTTCTTTCATGTTTCAGCTTCCACATGTGAAGCTTCCTATTCTTTCTAAAATAATTTAAAAGTGAGCTTTTAAAGCAGTCTGAAGTCTGATGTTATGCAGTCTTCACTTCCACTGGTCTGAACAAGACATGAGTACATGGAATTGCTGCGTATCAAGCGGAAATGTGACCTGGTTTGTCTTCTTTGAGATCTCCAAGGTGTGGTTGGGCACTTCCTAAAGAAATCCTCAAAACAGAGAGATCTGCTTCTACTTCTTGAGAAAATAAATAAAAGTGCAAATAGCTGTAGTTAGTTTTCCAGGCAAAGTGTTTTGGCCTGCACTTCTGTTGTGGGTGGATGCAAAAGGTTGCTTTTATATTTTCTGCTTAGAAATTTCTTTCCCATCCCATTTCCTTATCACGTATGCGTGCACTTTTGCTATCACTGAATACACCGTATGGCTCTATCTATGCACTAGCATGTTCTGTGGCTTATTTGTTATCTGTCTGTTTTGCTGCACCCCAGGATGCAAGTACCAGCCCTATCTTGGTCACTGCTCCCTTGTCAAAAGTGTATTACAGCGTGGTGAGAATTGTTAGCAGCACTGTAAGAGCAGAGAGGCGTTAAGATTTTTATAAAGAAGCAAGCTGGACTGTGTGCATATCTAAAGTCCTTCTTACTTGAAATCTAAATCTTGAAGGTTTTATATTGTAGCTCTGCCTTTCATAAGAACCCCTTCCTTACCCGAATAGTTGATCCTGTGTGTACAGCTCATGGCAGGTGGTCAGCCAAGCGTGACTACAGTTGGAAAAAAGCTTCTCTTGTAAACGTGTAAAACTTTGACATGGAAGTGAAATTCAATGTGTCAAATTCAGCTCCTCTTACTAAGTAAGGACCAGGGAAGAATTGATATTCTGTGCACAGGGGAAAGAAGGGTATTCATCAGTTCAAGTGCTGTTCATATTTGCTGTTTTTTTTTTTCACTGTCTTGTTGACTGGCTTGCTTAGTTCTCTTGAGGGCAAAGCTTGTAAAAGGTTGGGCTCAGCAAATTCATGTCTGAGGCAGTCATACCGAGCTATGCAAGGTCGCACAGCCAGACAGGCCTCCATTAGCCTTTATTTTGTGCTGTTTGGCACAACTGCACTGTTAAGCACAGCAGGATTAATTTCCATACAATTGTATTTAAACTCCACCAGCCAAGAAAGGAGGGGAGCCATCTACATGACATTTGACATGTTTAGTTTTTAACATCTTTAGTCAAATTGCTACCAGAAGAATTGCAAATTGCCTGTAGAGAATGTGCTCTATGTTCTGAGAAATCATCTAAGGCTTATTACCAGGGGGAATGGTTGTAAGGGAGGAAGCAAAAAAAGGTCAGAGTTATTCTGTCATTAAATTGTCACTACTGAACAAACTCACTGCATTTTTGCTACCTAGATGAATGACCTGCTGCAGCTATGGACTGAGTAGGATTCTCCTACATGCTTCTTTGTAGGTTTTCTAGCAGGCTGATCTGCTCACTTCCAAATAGAACTCTTTGAAAGAGGTGGTCAGCAAGCTTTTTCTCTCCACATGGAGCAGATTGTTTCAGAGAAAGTTTCAAGGTCATCTTGATAAATATGGTGCCAGAGAAAAGGCAGAGTTGTGCTTGATGAGCAACTTTAGGGGCCGTGGGGCTGAATTAAATTGTAGCAGAAAGAGGTGGAGTGGGAATGTTGTCCATTTTAAGCCCTTGAAACACACTAAACAAGCATGTTTAGGGAGGAGACATTGCTTTATTCTGCGCAGGGTGCAGGGTGGATGTTTTCCACAAATCAAGCACACTACCACAAACTCCAGGCTCTCCTTTATAGTACAAAATCAGCAAAACCACGCCTAAAGCCATGCCTAACATACATATTCATGAGATTATGTAAGTGTTGCTTCTTATCTTCCCTGGCATTCTTCCCAGTCGTTCTGCACCTGCGCGGGGGTCTCTGGTGGTCGTTGGTGGTCGTTTGGGGAAGTGCCGCCTCCTCATTTTGAAGCAAAGTTCAGTTTTAGGGCACAGGTTTGCTGCTTTATCAGGGACAACCCTGGCAACCATTCAAGTCTTATTAAAACTGTTGTTGAAATACAGCCTTTTGTATATGTTGAGGTCATCTTGACACTGCTTATCTCAGGGACAAAGGATGATGTATTCCAGGAAGGTTTGGGAGGAACAGAAGAGCTATATCCTTGAGGAGAGAATGACAATTCATCATTAAGCTTGTAACTGTCTTACACATTATTTACATAATTTGCAACTGTCCAAGGCTTCAGGAAGACATGGAAAGAAATGCCTTATTCACTGCTGAAATCTAAAAGTGTTGACGTATGGGGAGGAAAAACATAGTATGCTCCTTCTACATTTGTAGGAAAAAAAACCCCTAATAACTAACTAAATAAATAGTTTGATGGAAGTAATCAGTATTTTGCCAGAATTCCTACTTCTGTTGTAAAATACCACCTGCAGTGCTGTGAAAGTGAAGAAGAGCTTTTCTTTGCTAAGCAGGTCTTGAGTTTATTATTCTTGTAAGCTTAGTCTGAGAAGAGGGATTTTGTTCTTACCATATTTAGCATCTTTGTTTTTACCTCTCCCCTCCAAGACATAATTCATTCTGCAGGACCATGGTCTGTGATTCTTATAAGAAATTCTGCTGGTATGGGTAAACACAGATATGATTAATTTCCTATGAAGTCTGATAAACAATAAACTAGCAAGCATAATAGTGGATTACGGCTCAAACTGGCAGTTGGCATTTTCAGGATTTTCTGCTAGGTGGTGCACAGTTGGTCCTTCAAAGAATATCGATTGCCAGACGTAGGATTTTTCTCAATTATATTATTGGCTGTGTCACATGTGGCTGACATTCTAGGTCATTCAGTGTCTCTGTAGCACAATTCACCCATAAAATCATTTGTCTTTGTGAAACTTGACTAATGCTGTAAATGTTTTTGAAAACCTTGGGTGAAAGTTGCTATAGAGTATAAAATGTTCATCAGACCATAAGATAATTTTGGAATAGTAACATTCCCACTAGTGGTAAAATCTAATTGATAGAAGATGTGATCAGACCACATCAGTATTGGTGTTCTTGCTTGTTCACCCCGTGCATAGCTTGAGTGCCTGGGGCTCTGACCTGAGGTTGCTAAGAAATGCTTATGGCTAAGATAAACATAGATAATTTGGACTGGGCTCTGTAGCTGAGGAAAAACATATGTTTATAGTTTCATATGAAAGATGATGACAAGAATTGCTCAACAGATAAATTATCTGTAAGACATCACTGACACGTTATCTCTGGATGAGGTAAGAATGCAAAAATTGGAGGCTGAGAAGAAGAGGAATGAACATGGTTTTACTCAGAGGTACGACTTAAGGACAGAATAACACATGATTGGAATATTAAGAGTGTGGCTAGTCAGGAATTGTGGACGTGTAAGAAAAAGGGAGATAGCGTAAGCTTGTAGAGCAAGGGTTACGCACCTCTGCCAAAATCAGGAAGCAGTGGAAATAAACTTCTTGAAAGTTCACAGCTGTTGATAAATAAAAGAAGAAAATGCTGCCATGGCAGCAGCTTTGTACAGACGCTACCAAGTCAGATAGATAAGGCTTCTTCAAATAGCGGAATTACCCTGCATCTGGGATTTGGTTTAAATGTGCCAACATATTTGAGCAATTAAAGGAATACTGCAAGACAAGCTGTCCAGAAAAGTTTAGGAACATGCTGCGAACAGCATCCGTTTCTTGTCAATAGAGGTTTCTAGTCTTTGATTCCTGCCAATACAGAGCATTGTGGAATACTATGAAGGCAGAAGGCAATTTGATCACAAAATGTAGGTTGTGAAGAAGATGGATGGACAACAGATTAGAAAGCAGCATGATAGATTAAGCCGAACTGGGAAACAGGTAGGCTGCACCTAGCTCAGGAAAGAAGTGTTCATCATTTGTCATTTCTTTAACCTGTGTTCAGAAAGGAAACACAGACTATCCAGCATGGATCCAAGTTGAGAACATAGGAGGTGAGCGATCTAGCAGATTCCCTTCTAGCACTTGAGGCTCAGGAAAGAAGTGAATGGAGAAAAAAAAGCCATGTCAGACTCCAAAGAGTAGGAGTATAAAATAGCCCAAGTAAGTACTTATGGACAAAGGCGGAAAATCTGGGGTCAAAGTAGTTGTCTAGCAATAGCTAGAGGCTAAATGGCAAGAAGGATGTATTGTTTAGGTACAGAAGTGGTAGGAAGACGATTAGAAAAATTGTGTAGAACACCTCTTAAGGAAAGGAGTGTTACCAGAAGACATAAAAAAAAAAAAAAGTGGTGGTGATGTGTATTAGTGGGTTTTTGTCTGCTTTTGCTTAGAAGGCAACTCTGATTAGATGGCTCACCTATACCATTAATGCGTGCCAAAGGGGTTGGGTCTTCAAGAAGAACACAGTCTAAGGAGCACTTGGAAGCTTCCACATGCCGAGATCCAGTCTCAAGGTGCACGTGGCTCTTGAAAATCATGTCTATTGGATGCGGTCCTAGAGACTACAGAAAGGAAGGGAAGTTCTTGCCTTCAAGGAAGAAGCCTGAGAGTTGTGCACTAACCAACTTAACTGCTTTGGGGGTGGGGAGGCCTGATACAGTTTTCCAAGTGCTAGCAGAAAATGTGGCCTGTGCTTACAGTTGTATGAAACCAACCTGTATCTGTGACAGTTCAATAAAGAATTAAGGTTAGAGACGAGCTGAACATCATGCCTGATAATGTGGCGCAGGGAATGGTGAGTATGGCTGTTACACTGGTATTGCAGTATGTGTGTGGGAGGAGTCAGAGTGCCCTGGAGGGGACAGAGTAGGGAATTGGAATGATCTCAAGTTGGAGAAATAATCTAAAATAAATGTAGACGAAGGGGAAAATAAAGGTAGTGTAGTCTAGGCTAGAAAAAATTTGGGGAGAAAGAGGAAAGAAAGAAAAGGTGCTGCAGAGAGACAGGTAGTGACCTTCTGGCTCCTCTGTTACAAGAGACTTGGATTAAGGCCAGGAAGGAAAACTTTTTAAGTGATCAGACGGGTAAGTGCTGCAGTAGGGGTCAGAGAGAGATGGCACAGCTTTCCATAAGAGTCGAACATCAATCCCCACATTGTCAGCATTGGGTAGGGTGCTTTAGTTGATTCTCTCTCCTGTGGAGGAGAGAGACCAACTCGAGGGTCTCTAGGAGGTCTCTTTTGTTCTGCATTTAAGATTCATGAATAGATGACATTTTTGACCCTACAGGAAAAAGGGTATGCCTTAGTGTCATCAGAGCCCTGCTCCGAAATGGCCACCCACCACATGGGGCTCCCACAGAGAAGTAGCCAGGACCAAAGGCTGATCCTGTCCCTCAGCTTCCCTTGGCAGCCCCTCCTCAGCAACACCAACAGAGGGGCTCCACGACTGTTTTCTGACCTAACATCAAGCTATGCCTCACGTCATCAGAGCCCGGCTCCAAAACGGCGCTCTAAGACAGAAGTAGCCAGAACAGAAGGCTACTGCTGGTCTTCACCTTGCCTTGGCAGCCCCTTCTCAGTCCCACCAACACAGGCCCCCTCCTGTAGTTCTCCCACCTAAATGTCAACCTATGCCTTGCTGTCATCAGAGCCCAGCTCTGAAATGGCCACCCACCGCGTTGGGCTCCAACCTGGAAGTAACCTGGATGGAAGGCTGATGCTGGCCCTCACTTTCCCTTAGCAGCCTCTTCTCAGCCCCACCAAGCCTGGAGCTCTCCGATTCTTTTCTGACCTAACATCAACCTAGACCTTACGTCATCAGAGCCCGGCTCCAAAAAGGACACCCAACACATGGGGCTCCAAACCAGAAGAAGGTGGGACTGACAGCTATTGCTGGGCCTCACAATCCTTTGCAGTCCCTTCTAAGTCCAACCAACAGCAGTGCCCTGCATTTGTTCTCCCATCAAATGTCAAGTATCCCTTATATCATCATTGTCCATCTCCAAAACGGCAAGCCACCAGAGGGCATTCAAACAAAGAAATAGACAGGACAGAAGCCTGCTGCGAGCCCTCACCTTCCCTTGGCAGCCCCTTCTCAGCCCCAGCAACACTCTGGGGCACTCTCCGATTCTTTTCCAACCTAACATCAACCTATCCCTTACCGTCATCAGAGCCCAGTTACAAAAAGGACAACCGCCACATGGGGCTCCAGACCAGAAGAAGCCGGGACTGACAGCTATTGCTTGCCTTCACCTTCCCTTTGCAGCCCCTTCTCAGCTCCACCAATGCCAGAGCTCTGCGATTGTTTTCTGACCTAACATCAACCTATTCCTTAAGTCTTCAGAGCCCAGCTCCAAAATGACCCCCACCACATGGGGCTCCAACACAGAAGTAGACAGGACCGAAGGCTGATGCTGACTCTTACCTTCCCTTGTTAGCCCCACCAAAGCCCCACCAACACCAGCCCCCTGTGTTGATTGGACCACATAACATCGACCTATGCCTTACTGTCATCAAAGCCCAGCTCCAAAACAACAGCCCACCACATGCGTCTCCAACACAGAAGTAGGCAGGACTGAAACGTATTGCTGGCCCTCACTTTCCCTTGGAAGCCCCTTCTCAGCCCCACCAACACTGGGGCTCTGCGATTGTTTTGCGACCTAACATCAACCTATCCCTGAAGTCGTCAGAGCCCAGCTCCAACGACCCCCCACCACATGGGGCTCCAACACAGAGTAGCTAGGACCGAAAGCTGATCCTGGCCCTCACCTTCCCTTGGCAGCCCCTTCTCAGCCCCACCAAGCCTGGAGCTCTCAAATTCTTTTCTGACCTAACATCAACTCATGCCTTATGTCATCAGAGCCTGGCTCCAAAAAGGACACCCAACACATGGGGCTCCAAACCAGAAGAAGGCGGGACTGACAGCTATTACTGGCCCTCACAATCCTTTGGCAGCCCCTTCTCAGCCCCACCAAGCCTGGGGCTCTCCAATTCTTTTCTGACCTAACATCAACTCATGCCTTATGTCATCAGAGCCTGGCTCCAAAAAGGACACCCACCACATGGGGCTCCAAACCAGAAGAAGGCGGGACTGACAGCTATTACTGGCCCTCACAATCCTTTGGCAGCCCCTTCTCAGCCCCACCTACACTGGGGCTCTGCGATTGTTTCCCGAACTACATTCAACCTATCATTACATCATCAGAGCCCAGCATCGTAACGGTCACGCACCACAGAGGGCTCCGCCACAGAAGGGGGCAGGATGAAAGCTGATGCTGGCCCTCACCTTCCCTGGGTAGCCCCTTCTTAGCCCCACCGACATCGGTCCCCTCCCATTGTCCTCCCATCTAAATATCAACCTAAGCCTTAC
>NW_009218668.1:0-37727 GCF_000690835.1 Fulmarus glacialis
GGATGCCCGGCCAGCCCGGTGCCTCCTCGACTGCCAGCCGGGGCGAAGTCGGCGAGAACTGTGCGGCTGGGACGTGCGAGCGGGGAGATGCGAACCGCGGCTCTGCTCGGAGAACCCGCTGTTCGGTGGCGTGTGGAATAATTTAACACTTCCAGAGCCGGGCAAAGCCAACTTAGAGCTGTAGTGAGCATCTTCGCGGCCGTAGTGGGAATGAACGTGAGACACCGGTTTCTTTCTTATTTCTGTGTGTGTGACTCTTTAGCAAGGTTTTCTTTCCATCCACCTATGCGTGAGCAGCCTGCAAGGAGCAACTTGAACCAGCTGTCCCCTCCTGGTTTAATATTTGCAACCCGAATAAATATTTTGTTGCCCTTCAGCCTTTTTCTCAACGCCTTTTTATAACGTAGATGATTAATCAGTTAGGTTAGTGGCCAATTAGCCATAACCTTGTAGGAAAATAATTATGCAAGGATATATGGGGTTTGACTAGTGATGTGATACAGTATACACCCAGATTTTAGTAGCTGTTTCCCAGTGTGTGCAAATTCAGTGTGTTCTTGATTTCGAATGAAAATCAAAGTGTCATGACAAATATGTTGTTACTTTCAGCGGAAGAATATAATTTTCTTTGCCAGTGCAATATATGGCAGCTTTAAAGTAAAATGGGGGTGGGGTATAGAGAGGGGCTGTTTTTTCTGGTCAGTCACAAAATGTTCTTCTCCCTTTTAAATATGGTCTTTCTAGTGCTGCTGGTTGCTTTGAATGTTTGGTTTGGAGAAATGAATTTCATTTCGGTGCCCTGGGAGTCTCATGAGAAGAGGCGGACTGCTGTGTCTTTTGAGGATGGTCGTTCTAACTGATCTTGTTAAATATTGCTATTATTAAATGAGTGAAAATTGAAGCAAATGTATTTTTCATTGCCCACAAGTTGTGTTTCTGAGCTAAATTTCTTTTTATGACTAGAGAGGCTTTTGCACTGCAGTATTACAATACAGCCATATTAAAAAGGTCCTTGGAGCAAATAACCCTCTAATGCTGCAGCTACATTTTCAGCAGACTTCAGTAGTTCTATGGGAAATAATTATGTTGGATCTAAGGAATCTGGGCTGAATTGATTGTGCTTTTTAAATTGTGGTGTTAAACTGCTTGTAGGTATTCATGTGAGTGGTAAATCTAAACCCAAAATCGGAAAAAAGAGAAGCCTTAAACCCAAAGCTTTAATCTGAATTAAATAATTTTTCTCTCTTTTTTTTGCAACAGGTTCTGGTCCTTTTTTTTTTTTTTTTTTTTTCCTTTCCTTCTCCTTCCTTCTTCCGTTAATTGACAGTGAGGTCTCCTGCTTGAATATATTTCCTTAACTAAGTAGAGTGGAGTTTCTGTTCTGGTGGTGTGCAGTGGTCCCTGATACCATCATTCTCTTCTGTGTATGGTTTACTCTATCTGTGATGCTGCAAGGAAAGAAGGCAAGGAAAACTAGAGATAAAAGGGAAAAAAGATTCCTGAGGTTGATGGTGTTGGCAAATTGACTGATGAAGGTTTATTCTGAGGAACCCCAACGCGTTTTAGATGGTGGTTTCTGTGGGATGTAGTGCTGAAATCACAGCATAGGTCAGCACATATCCTTCAGTGATCTCGCACCAAATTCTCTGGTGTGTACTTGGAAGGTGTGAAAAGCAGACATGGAACTAAGCTGCTTACCTTCTAATGTCAATATTTGGTGCTAAAAAATTAATTTTGAGTGGAAGACAAGCAGGTTGCTTACTTCTCTCTAACTGCACTCTTCGTTACTGGTTTTTGTTTGCTCTAGTAAACAAACACGTATCTCTTAAAATTGAATTAAATGTATAAACTGCTTCAACCTGAGAGGGGAGAGAGAATGACTCTGTTTGTTTTAAATAATAAATACAAAATTAAAATATCGTCCCACTGACTGGCTGAAGTACAGCTTTGGCCTGATCACTCAAGCAGTGCTCCGAGTAAACCCTCTGTGTCCAGCATCCTTCTCCTGGGTTGAGGGATGGAAGCTCTTGGGGTGACTTGCAGGGTGACGCCTGCTTGACTGACAGACGCTTATTGCAGAGCGGCACCTGGTGCTCTCTAATTTTGCCTCTAATGATTTCCTCCAGCAAGCTGACAGGGAATTAAAATGTTTACAGTCAGATTTTGGAAGGGTTCATCAGGATGCAGAAGGGAGGGTAGGGAAATCCTTCCATTTTTAGATCTCTCTAATCCCAAGCTTCTGTTCCTGTAGTCATGCTAATTTTTTATTGATTGTTGTGGCAGTGACTACTGTGTTTCAGAGCACAGTAATGCTAACGTTTCCACTCCAGATAGAGTAGTCTTAAAAAAAAAAAAAGAAGGTGGGAAGGAAGGAGTGGCTAAAAGAGACATCTTACTCCAGTCTTTTTTCAGGTTGTTCATGAAACTGAGGCCACTGATGAACCGTTGCACACTTTTGAAGTTAAATTTCAGTGAAAGGACTAAGCTTTCAATCCTGTGTTTACTGTAGAAATGCCAGATAATCTTGAGCACTACTTATTGTAAGGATGTACACTTCGGTGTTCTCCAGCTCAAGCCCATTTCTCTACTGGAGCGAAACTATGGGAACAGATGAGTATATAGTTGACGGTGGGTATCGTTTCCCAGGCTGATATCAACTATTGTGTGCAGAAGGAGCCGAGCTGGAGTCAAGACTGGTACCCAGAATGGCAGTACATGAACAGCAGAAAATTGAGTCAGTCACTTCTGATGATCAGCTTTCTCCTTACCAACTTTGTGTCTGTGCTGCATATCAGGAACATAGTCTGTGTTTCTTTAACCATCTGATTCTGACATAAAATTCCTCTGCAGATCCATCTGTGCTCATCAGATGAGCCTAAGTCATGCTTGTGGCTGATATTCACCCTCTGGTACCAACCTTTAATTTCACCACTCAATTCCATACCTTAGTACTAGGAGTGTTTGCCACTGAAGCAGGCTGCTGTTGGAGGTCCCACATGGCCCCCTTCCACACGTTGTGTGGGAAAGTAAGCATGATGTTGCAACTGATCCAGCCCAGAGCTGGCAAATATGGATGCTTTCACAGGGACACCTATTAAGTGAATTCAGAGTCTACAAAGGGGAGAGGGGAAGGGTTATGACACTCATGAGGAAATAACAAAATGAGTATATTCTCTGTGTTGCCCATTCATCTGACTGCAGGCTGCCTACAATTGCTCTCTCAGATTTTTAAGGATGTCCTTCTGCTATCAGAGCTCTAAAGAACGAAGTAGGTGGCATGTTTGTGGTTTTGTGCTTTACCAGGGATGCAGAAGCAGGCTGGAAATGAAAACAAGCCATTCCCAACGTTGCTAAGAGTTCTTGGAAGAGGGAATGAAAAGTATTCTTTTGAGTAACCTGGATAGCAGATGGAAATGACCCTTTACACAGTGTCTATAAAACAGCATTTTGGATAAAATGGTCCTATTACAGGAAGTGCAGAGGGCGAAAAACCTAAGCAGTCTTGACAGTCGTTTTGGGATTGTTCTACAAGAAAATCAAAGGCTTGTCAGTTTTTGCTTTTATGCACATAGATCACTTTTGCGCCTCCTGTTTCATAAAATGCATTGAGTCAGGACTTTGCAGTTTGCCTCCATAGTATTGTGAATACTTACAGTAAAGTACACATAACAAACAACAGAAGATTCATATTTCACAGCACTTTCATTTTTCATTGGTATGCCAAGTTAAAGAACCTCCAACTTTCCTTTAAAGTAGTGTGAAGATTGTGCAAGTCAGTTAAAAGCGAGGAGAATATGTTCCGATATTCCTCTTTTATATCCACAGATTGATGCATTCAACAGCCAACTTCTTTGATTCTTGCAACATTTAAACATGAGTGACTTAGTGGAAAAATACTGTATGAATATTTACTCCTGTTTTAATGTAGCAGAGTTCTATTGAAATCAAAGAAACTGCATTGGTTCCTTAAGCTGAGGATATGGCCCAGCAAAGGACTTTTCTAATTGGCAGGAGGCAGGGTTTTGTACCATTACCCTTCCTTGCAGGGCAATATTTTAGGGAGAAAAAAAAATCTTGCTAACATCAGTGGGATTTCTCATTTGAAAAGTTAAATACTCCTCAGTGAGAGGTGAGGGTATTACTCCGTCTCACAGAGCATTTTCTCTGACTAATGTATACAAAATGTATGTTGGGATTGCCCAACACTGATAATTCACGCACCTCTGGAGTGGAATACAGCAGCCATTCTGGGCTAGAAACATTATGCAGGAGGGGTTTGGGGAAGAGAAATGAAGAAAAACTAATCCAATTGAAACTGCAAGGGGAATTTAGGAAGCAGAATGCAATTATCCGAGTTGGATATTGGCCAGAACGAGTTAGTTAACACTTTTACTCTTGCAAGAATTGTCATGGGATTTAATGACGATGAGTGGTCAGGGCTCTATTTTACATCTCATTTGAAAGCCTGAGCTTTCACTTCTTCGTCATGAGGATGAAGTGAATGCCTTGCCTTCCTTCACGATATGTTGCTTTGGTAAATGCGCATTCCACACGTCCCGGGCCCAAGGCTCTCCGGGCACACCTGCCTTGCAACTCTGTGTGTCCACGGGTTTTCTTCACGTTGCGCTGCTAAGCCAAAAGGAAATCAAGACACTCAGCATTCCTTGATATTTCCTTTCTACTTAACTTCCTTTTTGTGGAGGGGTAGGTAGAGGTGGTCTTACACCATCACTCCTCCCTTCCCTGGAATTTTGTCATGTTAGCGCTAATCTCTTTGCATGCGTCTTATTAGTTGCAGGTTCTTCTAAACCGTGTCAACCCTAGTTACCATGGTTGAGCATTATATGACACAGTGCACCTTGGTAACTGCAGCTGGTCTTTATAGTGGATTGTGTCAATGCATAGAAGTCATTGCAATTACTTGTTTCAGGGACTAATAAGACGTTTTTTGCAAGACCACACATCAAAGCCCAGTTCCAATTTGGGTAACTACAGTCTTCCTATGGAAAGTCCCCCTTCAGTTCAAGTTGGCCATGGCATGTTTCCCTCTCCTTCTAGTATGCTGGTTCTCACCCCTGTTTTATGAGGACTAGCGGATGGAAGAATCATCTGTCCATAGTAAACACATGATAAATCTTACTTAAATCTTACTGGTGTTTCAGGAGAAAGGAGTTGATGTGTAAAATATTTTTTTCTCTATAATCATGGTTTTCCTTTTAGTTATCTGAACATGAATCTTTTCCAAAAAAAAAAAAAAAACCACCAAACACCTCTTCTCTGTAAAAAGTCGTTGTCCGGTTACAAATGTGTTTTAATGGCAGTGCTTTTTGGTATTCAGACTGGAAAAGGAGTAGGATGCCATTATGCTTCTCAGGGGGAGAATAGGCTTCATGTTATTTTGGAGGTTACGGATGGTGCGTTTGTTGTGATTCAGTCAAAATATGGTCTGGGAACTTGGAGGATTGCTCTGTAATCTACTGGGCTACCTTTTAGTACGTTTATCAAAGTGCTTGCAGTCTGTCTTAGAGGTCATGAAGCGGTGGCAGATGCTGAGAGATAAAATTAGATATGCATCCAGACTTAATATATAATTTTATTAACAAAATATGACAAGCAATGTAGTAGTAGATACTTTTTTTTTCTTTTCTATTGGAAGACCTGTTCTGAGATTTTATTTTCCCGCAAGCTGAAACATAAGGAGGCTATGCTTCTAAGCTACCTATGTCACTAATACTCATGTGCAACACAGATAATTAAAAGATAACAGGGTTAATACTCTCCTTATAGCAAAGATTTTTGATATTTATATAGAAATTTCTCCCTAAACTCTCATGATAACATCAATGTCAATAATTTAAAATGCTGTTTCAAAATCACTCAAAATATACATCATGTATAAAGTGATACATTTTGCATCCAAGGATTTCCTTTACATTTTCATGTATTTGTGGACAGTTTAGATTGTTTTGTAGTCTATGGAAGGATGGGTAAAGCCAATATCTACATCCACGTGTCTTGAATTTCTGGTTAAAAGTAAAGAGCTGACCACTTCAACCTGTGTTACGCAGGCTTGTCGTGCAGTTTCTACAGTTTGTGGGGTTTCACAGGGGCAGTTTTGAGTGCTTGGGAGAGTCTCATCATTCTGTTACTGTCTGTCAGTGTTGCCTTAACATACAGGTGGGCCTTAATTATGCTGATCTCCTCTTAGGATGTGAATCAAAATCCCAACTCTGAGCTTTTTAAGATGTTCAGAGTATGTGGAATGTAATGTTAATCAACAAAATTAATCTTCGTCATCATCCAGAAGCCTGGGAGGAAACCACTTTTCCTTATCTTTGTAAAATAACGTCGTCTTCGGTCCGAGGCTTCTTAGATGACTATGTAAGGCCAGATTTTGTCTGTCATAAATAAAGTGAATGGGCTTAGGGACTTCACATGTAAATAAAATGCCCATTCCATCTGCCTCTGTGTGGCTTGACCCACAAAATAACAACAAACGCTTCCACTGCTTGAAAGAATTTGATGAATATGTTATGTTGGCCAGGTGTAAAGCTGTGATCTGTGGCATTTCATGCCTCATGTGGGCATTATGCTGTCATGCGGCACAGTGGGCTGCATTAATAGAGTCTTTGGGGATAAAGAGAGAGAGAATATGGACAGAAGCTGTTGTTAGGCAAAATAAATTATAGAGTAGCTCATCCAGTGTGAGAAGGATTGTGAGTGATGTAGTTTCAAACGTCATTTTTTCAGTAATTGTGCTGTTTGAATTGTGACCTACTTTAATAACATTCTATAATTTTAAATATTTCTTTATTCATTACATTTTATACACACTCAGGTGGTTTACTGCAAGCTGTGTGGAAATTCCAATGAAGGTCAAGTGCTCTTTGTGAAGATAACTTATTACTGAAAAGATTAACTTGTTGTCATTATTGTTTTTCAACGTGAAATTTTATCTGTCTAGTGGATGAAGAGATGATGTCAGGCTTGTGTTAAAGCGTGTGATTACTGTCAATAGACCAAAGTCCCTCCAGTCATAGGTCTGAGATGTACATGATCACTGAACAAGTCTCACTTTAAATTGATTTATTTTTCACTACGCTGTTAAGCTGGTACAGGCCCTTATTGGAAACATCTTTCAGATTAGGACTGGCTTACATAGATTCAATGTTTAAATGAATTCAGTTAGCTGAAGCTAAACTGAAAATTGCAACTTTACTATTGAAATAACCGTGCCTACACATGGTTTTGCAGCCTTTCAAATGAGCTTAAATTCATGCTTTAAATTACACTAGTTCAATATTTTTCATGTGGAAAAGGCTTTGTGGCTTGGTCCACCAGAGGACTGTGTAGAGTTGGAGTCAAGCCTTGGTTAGGGTTGAGAGTATGCTCTTTATTGCTAATGCTGGTGTCACTTCAGTTAAATCACAAGTTCTCTATAGCTGTTATCCATACAAATGACCTTCCAACAGTTGCCCCGTGGTTAGTGGACATGTAATTGTAAATTGTATGCGAGAGTTTGGAAAAATGTGTCCTGGGATCAGGACATCAGGATCTGTAGCTTCTCAAATCATAATCCCACTTTGGTGCAGCATACATATTACTTGGCTTAGAGCTATGAAAAGACATACAGCTGGAAAAAAAGAAGGCTTTTCAGCATCCCCGCTATCTTTACAAAGTATAACAGACACATTGGATACTAGTGCATCATTTCTTACACATTATTGAAATAGAATAGTTTTATGTAAAGGTCAGCTGTGCTTAGTGTCTAAAATGTTCCAGTTTCTATTATGCATATTTGAGGTTCCTCTTAGGAATCAAGTACAGAAAGTGTAGAAAGAAAACAGAAGGGTTGCAGTGAATATTCACCATTTTGGCTGTTGCAGCAGGTCAGGAGTTGAAGTGTTACCGTGTTTCTCATTGCATGACCAAAATTCTAGTCTGCTGGTTTGATGTTGTGGACCTAAAGGTTTCCCTGATCAAAAGCCAGAGAGATCTCAGCTTAGAAGTTCTCAGTGTCTAATCTTCCTTCTAAGCTGTGTAATTTGAATTCTGTATAGTCATGTCTTCTAAATATAATATGGAAGAAAACTGGAGTAGTTAGGTAAGTATCCTGCTTTTAAAGGTTCTGGACTGCTGTGCTAGGTTTGGGTTGGACAAGTAAGTTAGGATGACATGAACTGTTTTACAGAAATAGAAGTGAGAGATTTTTCGCTGAATGTCTATTTTCTGAGTGCAATTGAGCTACCCTAGACAAAGTTTTATGTCCCCTCAGCATAAAAAAGAGGTAGTGGAACAGGAGAATGTTAGCCCAGAAAAAGAGAGCACTTATGATAGAGACCTATTAAAACCATATGGAGAACTGAATATGGAATTGTCTTTTCCAATAAATTAAGTGAAGGGTGTCATAATGACACAAGCAAGCAGCAGATACAGAACAAGTAAGATGCTTCATACAAGGTGGTGTTATGCAGGAAGGCTCACTGCCTTGAGATGTTGCGGGTGCTAAAAGCTTACACAGACCAATCTTCTGGAAAAGTTTGTGGTAGAACTGTGGACTATTGCATGGGGTGATACTGCTTCTGGCGTAGAAATGCCAGGGTCACAAATGTCTCAAGGCTGGAAATGTGTTCTGGTGAATTATTGCAATATGTGTCTGCTCTTGGTGACTGCCAAAGAATCAAGGTAGCTGAATACAGGGCCAGCTGGCCCATTGCTCGGAGCCAGAAGGGCTTTCGTAGGTGAAGAACTTGGCCAAAAGCCAGTGCAGGACAGTACACCATCTCCTCTCCCCTGCTGTCATCTGGGTCTCTCTTCAGTTAAAGGTGTTTGAGCTGGACTACAGCATGGGAGACAGTATAAGTTGTTTCTAAAGACAGGCAGCAGTGTTGGAGGAAAGGTATTAAGTCCTAGCAAGGTACTCAGTGTCGCAGAAGTGTAGAAAACTGAAGTAATTCCTTGTGCAGGTGATTTATTTTGCTGTAGTAACCAGTGACTTTGGTTTAAGCCTGTTATTTCACTTATTTGGTGACATGTGCTCTACCCTTGCTGTTTAATAGTGTAATGATCTATCTGTTGGAGTTGCTTGTTCTTAGCAAATACTTGTGTTAGTGTATCTGTATCTGGCTGTACAGCTGTAAGAAGCTTGTAAAGTGATCCAGCAGAATTTTAAATGTATATATTAAGAAACAAACCAAAACAAAGTAAATAGTGTCCTGGTGTAAAGTGTTGAAATGAGAATTTGGAAAGGGGATGTGCTCCCTGAAAGGAGAGCAAGGACAGATGAGGCTTGCGGAGGAGGCATGCTGTGTATCAGCATGAGGGCCGGGTGAATCACCCTAGAGACAGGTCATCCTACTCTTCCAACCTATTTCTCCACAGGCCATGAATGTGTTGGTTGTGGTAGCAGATGAGGTTGAAATAAGATGATTCATGTGCAGCTTTGTCAAACAACCATTCCAGCTCCAGACTTAGTCTTTAAACATCACCTTTTCAGTGTAAAAATCTTGCAAATTTCAACAATCTGTGCTTCTTTGAGTTTAGAAACCATTATATTGCATTTAGGTCATGTTTAAAGCATTGTTCCAAGCTCATGGGATGTAAACTCCAATTCATTTTTATTGGAAGTGGAGGATCTTGGGTAATTGCTTCACTACAGGAATTAGGGCTTAAAAAGAACACTAAATATCATGAGACTTGTGATAAAATCTTAAGAGTGGGCAACACTATATAAGCCACTGAGCAGCTGTCACATTGTAATTAGGTTTCATCATTATCAATTTGAGCCAGATTTGCGCAGGTTGCCTAGACATGAAAAGGCATGTGTATCATTACTAATCCTTCAAACAAGCCCATCCTCCAATTGAACAGTTCCTTCATGACGGCAATATGGAGTGATCGGGCATTTTTTTCTCTTTCCTTTACAGTTTACTTTGCACAAGCTCAGGTTACCTAGGGCTTAGTCACAGGAGACCCGACATTCTTCCCATATGGAGGAATGATCTAGGCTGAATATCACTGTTGGTCCTGGAGGTTATGGTTTGTGCAGTTCATTCTGATTCTGGAGACCAAGGAAGGCCTCTTAATTCTAAATGCCTGTCTTACTTTGAAATAGGTTCTTTTTCAGTGGAAATGTTTGTCTGTTCCTGTAACTTTCTGTGTACAAATTTTGAAGAAATAAAATATTAATCTGTTAGCAAGAATGTCACCTTATGCAGGGTTCTAGGGTACAATGACATTTGTTAATGGAAGGACCTGGACTAGAGTTTATTAATAATTTCACTTAATACAGGCTGTTGCCTTCAGGTTATCACTTCAAGTGCAAATACACAGTGGAGTTTACACATGGCAACATTTAAAAAGCAAAGTTCAGATACTGTAATTGTCCAATGGAGTCACTTGGAATTATTTAACAAAAAAGCCATACAAAAAGGTTCCTCTTACTCTAATTTCGTTAATAATGTATATTGCAATTGTCTGGAGACATTTGGCTGACAACTTTTCCTTCAGTATGTTGTGGAACAAATCCATAACTGACTAAGATTTCATCGTTGGAATTATGCTGTACATCATGACTGCTAAGAATTTCAGTGACAAGGAGATCATATAGCCCTTATTTTAAAAATACAAATTAGGGAATGGAATAGCATTTTTTACCTGTCAGCAGACGTCAACAGATAGGAACAGAGATTGGAGCAATTGTGCTTTTGAAGGAGAGTGGCGTGTCCATCGAAGCTAGTTAATTCAGTCTTTTGATATGTATCCTGATTTATTTTTCCCCCTTTATTGAAGAAGCAGTATGAACACGTGCTCACTAACGTGCACTTCAGTCTTCCAAAGAATTTCACAAAAGCGGTTTATGAAACAGCCAGCCTTTTTTGCCAGTGAGATTTCTCTTCCTACTTCTGCCTATTAGTTGCAAACGTCATATTTTACCTTGCAAATGTCGGATGCTGGCTCTCTAGTTCTGTTCACCTTTGCTTCCCCTGCAGCTCCCACATCTGATTGGGCTCTCGGCTCCGCAGTTGCCTGGCTGACTTGCTTTCTGCCTCATTTACTCCCCAATGACCGCTGAACGACGTTTCCTGAATTCAGGACCAGCTCAACTTTGGCTGCTCAGGATGCTGCAGAAGCAGTGTGTTTAGTGACTTCTCTTTAAAGATGTATAGCCATACATCTTTTGAATTGTAAAGCTAAATTTCATTAGCTTCACCGGAAGGAAGGAATGAACACTGGGGAAAAAATATACTGCTAAGGCTACTGTAAGAAAGTCCAACTAAATGATTCAGCATAGTGGAGCTCGTGCTGAGTATGGGTAAGTATTGGTACGCTCGCTGTGTCCTTTACTGAAGCTAAAGCAGAAGTTCTTGGTTACCTGATATACCCTCAACGTTTGTTACAAATTCCAAACGAAGCCACATGTTGAGTCGCTTGTGTTGTTTGGTACTTTGTACTTAAGGAAGTGTATGCTAAGGTTTAGGAGAGATTTAAATTTTTTTTTTCACTGAATTTGAGGCCTTCTTTAGAGTGAACCTAAGGCAACTTGAGACCATTGTCATCTTAGAGTTTTGAGCTCTTTTCAGCATGACTCGCAGTGACACTGAACATAAGTTAGGGGTGTGAGCTGTGACTGCTGTTCCCCATTAGTTGTTTTTCTCTGCGCAATATTGCGTATTCAGTCCTTGGTGGCTCAGAAGTGACAGTCGTGGACTGATTCCCTTCTCACGGGTACACCTGCATCTTTGTGGGCCCTCATTAATCTGGTGATCACTGACTTTAAGCCTGTGGAAAGATGAACAAGTGTGTGTGTGTGTTTTTTTTTAGTTTCTTTTGTTAAGGCTCTGCTCAGAGTTGAGTCATTTTCAATGGAGACTTGTATGGACAGATTGTGGTAGTTTTTTTCCATGCGCTTATTTGTAACATCTTTCTTCCATCATATTTGAGGACCTTTTTAAAAGCCTGGGTGCATGTATCCTGACTCTCTTGAAGTTCAGGGAGAGCACAGTGATTGCCTACCTTGTGTACTGTCTTAACAAAAAAACCACCTTTAATGTGCGTATCTCATCCTTTTATCAATTTTCCCAACTAACCAAAAGTTCTGCGTCTGGTTGCAGAATCCCAGTTTCTTAAATGGTGGAAAGTAGCTGGTATTTTTGACTTAAAGGTCCTATGAATACCATGCTAACAGCAAAGAAACAAAATGCTGCATAAACTCAAGTAATTTTAGCTAATTGGGCCAACTAATAAAGTAAAATTGGGGCTGAGATATGGCATTCATATGCTTTGCTGTATTCTGTATTGTGGACATCTGAGTTATGATTTTAATGTTGGTTATCTTATAGGTGGCATATTATCTTAGAGCTCAGCATTGAAGCCAGATAGCTGCTTGTGCATATTTTGGAGGAAGGGAGAGACAAAGAACTGGACAGTGATCTTGTTTTTTGGTGTTTTTCTTTTGGAGGAGGCTGAATTTGAGACTAACTTGGCACTGCTCCATGGCAGAGGAACTTGCAGTGATGCTGCAGTTTTGTTGGTGCCACTGCAGACACAAAGGCTAAAACAAATCAAAAATTAACTGAGAGGAGCAGATGGGGCAAGTGAGAAGTTGGGAAATCATTCAAAGTGTTAGACACCGAATGATTTCAATTTTCCCGAGACAAGCGGGTGCTGTGGCTCAACATGGCTCTTCTTGACACTCCACACATGTGAGACAATTTTGGAATAAAAGCTGCATCAGGTGTTCTGTTTCCAAATTTTCCTGCCTGAAGGAGAGTGTTTGCATTTGGCAAGGATATCTGTAAGGGGGGGGGATGGTGGTGAAAACAAGCTTATGATAAATCCTTTCAGGTGTTTTGTTGACCACTCCAAGCATAGTGTGTCTGTACAAGACATGGGTGAAGTCCCTCCTACTGAGGCAAAAATGGAATTTTTAGGGATGTCACAAGGCAGTGGGAGTCAAAGAAGTCAGACAGAGATACCTCCTTTCTTCTAAAAATGTTGTCTTGATTTTAATGTCCTCCTTAAAGGATACAATTTTCCTGTAGGATGGGAGTACCCAAAAGAGTAAATGCCTCACTTTGATAAGTATGAATGTTGGAAATTTGGGCGTTTTCATGTGTTCAAAACCCAAGCAGCGATCCTCGGAGATGGGACAAAATTGCTCTGTCTCCCAGTCTTTTCAGTCCTTAGTGATGGTTTTTGCCTTGTGCTAGCAGTGGATTTTTTTTGGGTGCTGCCTTACTAGAAGCTCAGGTAAGCCTGTCACTATGGCCTAAGCTTAGTGTTTCCCCTGCTTACACTGTTTAAAAACAGCTGCAGTACTAAAAAGTATAGAGAGTGGGGAAACTTGTAATTTTGAGGGTGGAAATGCTAAGGTCTGAACTTGCATGCTCTGACAGCATCGGCTATGCTATACTCCATCAATAATGAGTCCACGGAAATTCCTCACAATATGTGACCTCTATTCCTCTGTAACATTGTTCTTCTGTCTAAGATTCCCTTTTTTAAGGGATTTCGCTTCTTTTAAAAGTAGGGAAATGAGTTATAAAGAATTCTGTTCCCATCCGGTAATTGTAGCCTAAACACGATTTTGCAGTATTTATTGTTTATAACTGCATAAATAGACTGTAGATAATTCATGCTTTAAATGCTGTGGGGCATAGAGAAGTTGGGTGTAGGAAAAACGTGTATGGTAAGGCATAGTTCCAGCAGAAAGAAAAAGAACTTAAAAAGCAATTGGATTCTTTCCATCCACCCTACAAAGAAGAAAATTGGTTTGCAGGAAATATAGGTCATGGCACTGTTCTGGCATCTTGATGTTACTGTTTTGTAAGTACAGTATATTGCTAGCAGCACAATTTGGGACTCCCATTAGAGCTGTTCTTTGCTGTCAGACTTAAAGGCCATTTAATATCCCTTATCTGATCTAATGCACTCATCCTCACACAGACAAAGAAAATTTAGAAGGTGGTGTGAGTTTGGTGGGGGTTTTTTTTGTTTGTTTTGGGTTTTTGGGTTTTTTTTTTGTTTTTTTTTTTTTTTAAATTAAGTTATTGAAAGCCACTTTGGAGACTCTTCCTGCTGTTGCACCCAGAAGTCAGTTACTTCAGTAAGGACTCAAGGATCAGGGATGCACCATGAATGGGGCAGTGAAACTAAATTCTTCTCCCCTTTCTGTGGTAAAACACAGAAGAAAATGAAACCTTGTGTTGCTGTGCCACAGGGTTTTACAGATACAAGCTTATTGGAGAAAAGCCATGGCTTTTTGAACATGACATTCACTTTTGATTATGAGATTAATCTAATTTCTTTGTGTTAGGAAAGATATTAAAGGCAGCTCTATTCTGTGAGTCAGGTCATCTGTATTCTTCTCTGTTTGTGTCCACCACCAGGACAGGGTCAGTGATGTTTGCAGGAACAGGAGAATAAGGCGGACAATATCTCTGTGGAGAAGGGAGGCAATGGTGCTCCCATCTTGGAAATTGTGGCACTGAAATGTAGAGAAAGTAAATGATTTTTCTGCGTAGTTCTGTACAACTGGCTACTGTGAACAATATAGAGGCCAAGATGAAAACAGAAGGGTGGACAGGAAATTTGGGTGAGGAACTGTAGCTACACTGTGGTTTTTGCTTGTTTGGTTTTGAGGAGCGATGCAGGCATAAGCACAATGATGTGATTCATCTCCTCAGCCCACTGTGACGGTGCTCACTTTCTTCTGTTCTTTACCTGTCTTCTGGTGAAACAGGAATAATAATGTTTAGCTTTCTGGTACAGTGTGATGTGGTGCAGCTTTGAAGAACGATGGAGAGAGATACGTATTTCAAGTTGGTTTGAGATGTTCTTTGTATTCTCCAGCTTTCATAATCTTGGATCTGCCTTACAGTGGTAGGGATGCAGGCAGCCTTCTCATATCCATCCCACAGTACTTCTGTAGTTTTAGCAATTATGTGCTGTGTATAAATACACCTGACTTGCTAAAACTGCTTCATATTCACATATGTTTTCTTTTTAAATGTTTCATCGCAAATGAGACTGGAGGTTACAAATCCATGAAATCAGATGAAATCAAGGTCAGTCTTGCCTCTCCCTCGCCCTGTCCTATGATCCCCTGTGGCTCATGCAGGTTGTTGCAGGAACAGGACTCTCTCAAGCTTGTTGTACCAAGTAGGGCTGCAGTGAATTGAAACCCTTTTGTTTCAGTTGAAGTTCTAGCAAGTTATTGCTGCTCAATCTGGATATTTTCAGGCATGACAAAGATATAAGAATGCAACTACAGATTTTTATTGCTGCCCCAATGTATTTCCAGTGTGGTGTTATTACTTTGGAGTTCATTAGGAACAAACAAAACCAGTGGAAAACATACTGCTTGTAATGCAGTGCTGCACAGCACGGCTCGCTCTCTGCTGGCTGATGAAATGGCTGAGCTTTGGAATAAGCAGGATCCCAACAGTTTCCTCTGCCTGAAGATTTCCTAAACTCCTAACCACTTTCATTCATTATCTGCTGGTACACTTGGATAAGAAACAGGCTTTTTTTTAAACAGGCAATCTGGAAGATTTCCTGTGGTGACAAGTAGGTTTTTCTTTTGGGTTGATCTAAGTATCAAACCAGTCTTACTGTATCTTAGTTTCTTGGTTTCTTAATTTCTTGTTATCATTTAAAGCAGGATTTGGAGGACTGATTCTTTGCATCCTAAATAAGGTGGTTGTGTGTGTGCGTGTGCACACGCGTGTGTGTGTTTTTGGTTTTTTAAATAAAAAAAATACTTTGTGGATTACTCCAGCCTCACTATTTCCTGCTTCAGTGGGAATGTGGATACATTGAAGTGCTTGGACATGGCACTGGGACACTCACGCTTTTGACCATCATGTTTGAGTCATCTGACTTGGATGACATCTAGAAGACCAAGGTTAGAAGCCTGAATTCCTGAGAATCATAGGTGGGGAATAAAGAAAATAGTTTTGTGGGAAAGGCACTGCATAGGATGCATAATGAAGATGTGTTGAAGACATCTCTCAGTGATTGCTTTCAAGCAACTATCATTAAAATTCCATGTTCTGATAGATATCTCTTCTTTGAAGGTGTTTCAGCATTATGAGGATTGTAAACATATTCTTTTTCAGATTTTAAAGAACTCAAATGTAATACCTTTAAAGATGTGTTTGTTTTTATTATTTTTTGTATAAACATGCGAAAATGAGCAAACAGAAAGCCCTAGCAGTTGTGTGTATCTAATTGAAATGCATAGATTCTTATACATAAATTATTATTGCATGCAGTTGTACGAACAAATGGAAAAGCTGAGTTTAGGACCCCTTGAAAATAATCTATTTGTGTTAGACATGCACATCATTTAGATATATCCTTGTCTATGCAGTGTATAATTTCTCACTGGCTCTTTCAGAGGTAATTTTGGAAGGCAAAATGTGCTGTGTGAATATGGTACTTCAAATTGTAGAATGCTTCCATGAGAACATAGAGGATTAGTCTGCAGATAATCTCTTCAAAGGCCCTATTACAATTCTGAACTCTCAGATGTCTTGGCTAGTCTTTGCTATTGCTTTAGAGGGACAGAAAATGTTAAAACCATTTACACGTATTGTCACAAAATAATTTTATGTGGTTGATCCTGCCTGACGTGGTGCTTCACAACATGATGGAAAATTCATAAATGTTTTCTTCAGTTTGATGCTCAAGAAGCACTTAAAAGTGCCCATTTCTTTAAGAATTATTTTCTCTTTTTATATCCAATTCATAGATTATGGTCAAGTGTTCATTTTCATGGTATTTACAAGAAATCGGTTGAGCCAGCTTGCTCATAACACCCCTCCCTCTCCCTCCTCCCCCTGCCCAGATACATCCTTGCAGCATCAGGGAACAAAGAGAGTTGAGATTCTGAGCCATGCTCAGATTTGATTTAATAATGCATTTTCCTGTAGTAAATTTTTGAGAGGCTGGGTTGTTCGTGGTCAAAGATTCTAAGGTTATGTCCATTATATTAAAGACAAGACTGATGGTTAATAAGTTTTTCAGCTGTCTAATATTTTAATTGAGGATGAAATTCCTGGTCTTGTAGTTGCAAGCCATTTGTGTGTGTGCGTGTCTCTGCTCAACCCACAGATGCCTAGTGATAGTCTTCTCTCTAACTTCTCATTCCCTTAGTGGAAGCATCCCAGTTTCCTCTTCACATGGACTGGGAGTTTGTCAATGATAACTCTTTGGCATTGAACTCTTGGAAGAAGCTCAGATTAATGGGATTAATCTCTCTAACCAATTCAGATTGTGTTGTCTGGGCTAAATACAAAAGATTGAATTGTCTCTTAGAGCATTAGCTACAGAGTCTTAAGTCTGATTGTAGACAAGTATGCTGTTGGATCCTGAGGCTTTAGATTTAACTGCAGGCGTACTGGGTGGGATGAAACCTGTTCAGGGGTTGTACTGAAATCTGACGGCTGCTGTTAGAGCAATTGTGATGTGGTAAGTTCATGCTCCATCTATTCACCCAAGTCTAGATTAAGCACAGAGGGACAACGTGACAGTATGTGTGTCGTGTGTCAAAACTGAAATTTGATCTCATGGTTCCAGACTGGAGATAGCTGCTAGACATCTCACAGTACTAGTGGTGCTTCAGGATTCATGTGGAATTGCTGGAATCAGATCAAGAGGTTACAGCCACCACAGTGAAGTGGCTTGACTTTCATAATTGGTCAGATATGATCATTCTTGATAACAGCATTTAAGGTTGGATTGGAGGATACATATTAGGAAAACAGAACTGTCTGAGACTGGCCATAACTCCAATATCTGAGGTCAACCTTGCTTTTCCTGTTCAAAAGAGAATTCCTCCATGGTTGTCTCGCTTTCCTCCAAAATAGAATTGGGGTTTTACTGTTAGGAAGGATATTCTCTGTTAGGCTATTCTACACTTTGGTTGGCTGTTTTGATCTACCATCACTAGCAAGGCTTTTTAAAGTTTTAGAGGTCACTTTGTATTATATGACAGATTAAGTGAGAAAGAGAACATGTGTGGGGTGTTGGTGGCATAATCCTGAATCCAAGCCTGACAAATTTTGTGTTCTGGATTGAGCTAATCAGGAACCCAAAGCACCTGTTTGTCCACTTGCAATTAGAAGAAATCATCCTTGCTTTGTTCCTCGTTTTGTTGCCTTGGTTAAGGTGACTTGCTCTCATGTGGTGTATTCCCCTTTCTAAGGGACATTTTAGTGACTTTGGAGGTGGAGGGCAGACCAGCTGGCTATAAAATGGGCTTGTGGGATCCAGACTCTTCCTACGGTTGCTTTAGCTGCTAGCACTTGCTCAGGTAACAATATTTGTTTTAGGCTGTTGTTTTGTAGCTTGGCCTTTGTGTTCTCCATAAATGAAGTGCGCGGCTTGGGAAGCACTGGGTACACACCGATGCCACTTACATAGCTAATGTTCCTTTCTGGGGGAGGTTGCAGAAAAGGTTGTGGTGAGAGAGCTCTGAGGAGCAAAGCATGTCACACATCATCAGACTGTAGAAGTGCGAAGACGGCATCTTGATGCTGTTATACCCTCTGGGTGCCTGTGACCAGGTGATGAGACTGATTTTTCACAGAACTTCAGTTGCCTTTCACAAGTTCGTGATAATTGTTGGCCTATGCAACTCGAGTGAACACTTCTTTTTGAATCTCAGTTTGTGTTAAATGGAATTAATGGTTTAAAAGGTGTCTCCACAGTGCATTAAATAGCTAAACTGGTTCAGGAATTCAAAGGCATCAGACCACTTGGTTACCATAGTAAGCATAGCAGGAAATTTTTGCTAAATACTGGGATTGTATTTGTTGAGATGCACCAGAAAGTTCATAATCTGGGTTATTCTGCAATAGAAATAACGTAGCTAGCAGAACAACCTTAATGAAAGCTTACCAGTGTCCCCTGTTTTCATGTATTGGTCAGAAATGTCTTATTCTGTAAAATAATAAGGCTGCTTAGTTCTGTTTGGAGCGATAGGTAATCTCTTTGGACAAACCCAATGGAGGTAAATAATGTGTTTGAGGGCGAGACAGGCAATGCAATGAACGTGAATGATCTCAGCCGAGGAGCCTGTTCCGTTCTTGACACAGCTTGCAGCTGGTGCATTGGCTACAGCAACCATTTTCTGGATCTTGTCCCATTTTTCTGGTCTGAATCTGTATGTTGGATTAAAAGTCTGGTAACAAGTGAAAAAAGAGTAAACATAAAAGAAGCGGGAAGGATCCCATATGAGGTAGAAAAAGGTTTCCTTTCTGTGCTGGGAGTCTGACTGATGTGGTAGTAGTGCTGTGACAAACTGATGCAGGGATCCTCGAGGTAAACAAAACTGCTGGACGGTCTGGGCAGTGACATCAAACCCTGGGTAGATGGTATGTATGAAACCTTCTTCCATTGTTTGTTTTCCCATGATGTTTCTTCAGCCTTTTTCAGTCACCTGTTTTCACTCATGATATTCACAGGCACCAGTCTTGGTCAGCAGACCCCTGCTCACTCTTCCCTATTCACTAGACTTGACAAGGCAATCTTTAGACTGTAAGATCAGGCATTTTCATCTGATCTTTTGTTTCTTTCTCTTTTCCATCTTTGCTGATGATTCTTGCTGAGGCTGGCGGGAGCATTTTGTAAACCTTTGTTAACACTCCTTGCGGCTGAGGCCAAAATCGCTGCAGCTTGCTCAGCTTGGACTGCGTCACCTTGTTCCGTGGTGCAGTTCACTGCAGTCCTCGGGCTGCTGTCGTGGGGAGTTTGTCATCTGGGAACGATGCTGGAATGCCGCGCTGCTGGGTATGCAGCAAGCAGCTTGCGCAAGGCAAGGCTTCTTTTGGCAAGGGCTTGCGACCACACCTTTTTGGCTACTGAGACTCCTGACTTGCATTTTCTATGCTTCAAGCTCATATTAATTACTGCTGTAAACATACACTGAGCTAGACTGCATATTGGTCCCCACGCTGAGGCTGGTGCAGGATGTGGTGACCTTTTCAGGAAGCCCTGGTCTCCCCTGGAGATGCCTCCCTGCCACCAAAGATCAGTTGCATGTATCAGTTGTAGATAGTTAATGGCCAGTATTTTTGGCAAGGTTGTATTTTATTACTTTTCAAATTTACCTCTGGTCAGACTTTCTTTTCCGAGATAAGGAATAACTGCTGTGGCTGCGCTGATTGTTGTTTTTGGTGTATTTCTAAGTTACAGAAAGACGCCTGCAGCTCAGGGTAGGCATGCTTTAAAATGTGTATTTATGAATTTAAAATTGCAAACACTTTTTTTTTTTCCTTCCCTCTCCAAATAAGCCCTGTAACAAGTTGATCCTTCAACTTACCTACAGATAAGACAGTTTCAGTGAGAGAGGCTGTTTTATGGGATTCATTTTGGAAGCTATTCAGGGAAATTACTGTAGGCTTTTTGAGCAAATTAGTGAGAGCATGGAAGGACCACAAAAAGGCTTTTTCCCTGAAGATTTGTAGGATCTTATGAAGGGAGGGAAAAAAACCCAACCCCTGGTAGTTAAAGAATTTTTTTACAATGAAATAAAATTATGCAAGCTCTGGTTTTGAACTTGGGTAAGTTCGTAGCTGTTTCTGCTAGTGAAAATTTTATTTTAAATTGGGGAGGGCTTTTGGAAGGGAAAGGAAATTACTTAATCACTGCTTCAAATGTGTGTGTATATATGGGGGGGTGTGTGTATCCCCTTGGCGAGATGTTAAAGAGTTTGGATTTAGGATGTTGTTAAAAAAAAAAAAAGAAGTATAACTCGTAGGTGTGAAATGATCAAGGCAACTGATCTGTTGGGTAGTGGGAACCTCAGGAGCTCAGCTCGTGATGAATATAATTAGCTGAGTTCACCTGAAGTGTTTATCCTGGGGAAAAAACAGTGAATCAAATCTCTGTCTTTCACAGGGACTTTTCAATTATTTGAATTGGAGAGGGGCATTTCTTGTTGTTTGAATTAGGTTAATATTTTGTGGGTATACTGCCGAGACAGCTATGATTCAGGGCATGAGAAACTGGGGAAACTATTCATGCGACCTCTTCTGTTGAACAAAATTATATCTTTGACTCTTAATAACATACATTATGAAGGGAAAAAGTCAGATTGTTGGAATAACTTAATTTGATTCTTGTAAATGTGTGACACACATGGACAGTATGATGTTGAAATGCAGCGAGGGGAGTAGGAGAAGAGCAGGTGTGGCTGTGGAGGATCCCAGCAGTATCCCGTGAAACTTTACACTACATGGCAAATAACTTGGAAATGTGCCTCATCTATGCATGGGGCTAATTGATTTATATGCCACTTGGTCTGTATGCTTGTTTGTATTTAAGGTACTCTTTGAATTCCCTCTATTTCTTGCCTAATTCAGAATGTCCAGAGCAGGTGAGTCTTCGAAACAGAAAGAGATGGATGTGGTAGCTTGCTAGCAATGGGGACCGTGTTTCCCTAGCAACAGTATCCCGACGGAAGCTTGCAGAAAAGCTTTGACCCTCAGTCCTGTTTTTGAGTTCAGAAAGTCTGGGGTTTGGCTACGCTGTTTGTCTGATTTGGTCTTAAAGGCAAGATGCTGAAATGTGAAAGCAACAAATTCATTTACATGTGGTTGAAATCACATCTGGCTAAAGCTGCTGCCCAAGTATTCCTTTGAGCATACCAGACATCATGGACCTCGAGATCAGACAACAGCCACACTGAAGCTATTCAAGTGGTGTTCTGAGGCTTTGGCATGCTTTCACATCGAAAGACAGATACCGTGTGTGTGTGTGTGTATCTTGCATAATCTGGGGTATAATAAACCTGAGACCACTTTACCATCGTATTGTAAATACTTTTGAAATATCTAATTGCTGATTGACTTCATCAAGCTGCATTGACAACTCAGCTGAGATAATGTGGGAAGGAAAGAAGCATGGTTGAGCGCTCGGAACCGCTGGGGCTGGGAAACCTTTTCTGTTTCCAATGACACTTTCAAAATCATGTTTGCAGGTGCTGGTCTATCTGCCTGGTGGTGCTCAGTAAATCCCGTGCAGCCTGCCACACGGGAAGCCAAACCGTGGTGCAGGGAGGGCAGCAGCCCCGCTGTATCTTTTATGCTGATATCTGAGATCTCTTCAGCCTTTCTGGTGCATTTGGACACGAGAGCGTGCATCGGAAGGAGGAAATGAGATTCAACAAAGCTTTTTTATAATGTCCACATTGGGTGTAAGCAGGTTCTCAGGTGGTCTGGACAGGCACTGTCTGGCTTCACCATCTTCATCAGCGTAGATGTATTGTATGTGATTTTTGTGCTGGTATGACTTCAGTAGATGCTCAGGTTAGATAGTAAGGCAAGTCAAGAGAGTTGTGCAAGAAACTCTCTGCTACTTAGTACATCCTTCTCCTTTGGTGTGCCAAGACCTCTGTTGTCTTAAGTTTCACAAACTCAGTGCTTGAACTCCTTCCCATTTCTGGGTGACACAAATGTCTGTGTGTGAGTGTGTGGTTTCTCCTTTCCTCCTCTTGTCTCTTATCCCCAGTGTTTACTTACAAAGAAAACCCAAACAAAAACCCTCCACCTTGAATCACTGAATTTGTCACAATAATTAAGTATGGTCACTACTGTTTTGGATGCATTTCACCTGCTAAGAGATACTGCAGTCAGCACCATATGGTAGCCTTTTTTTTCCTTTTTAATAGACTTACAGCAGCAATTTGTTTCACCCGTGAGCCAGCACCACAGTGTGCATTCCTTAACAGAAACAACATAAGACTGGTGAGCTTTTCATTTTAAGTTTTCAAGGAGCATTTAGCTGAGCTTCAGAGCCTGGTTTCTGGCACTGTGCTATTTGCATTGTAGCTCTTCGATGTATAAAAGTGAGGGGCTGAAGGACAGAAGGGCTTGATTCTTTTTCCAGCCAGAGACTCCTCAGTACTTCAGTCTTAATGTTTGCAAATAATATGCTAATATTTACCTGCCTTTTAGATTTATTGCCAAGCTCTCTTCAATGTCGTATGTCACCCTGAGATTGTGGAAAGAAAATGGTTGCAGATATGGAAAATATTATTTTATTTGATGGGTGGACTGAAACTGCAGGTTGAGTTACGGGTATGTCTGTGCTGTAAAACAGGGCCCAGTGCAGGATCCCTGATCTTCTTTCAAAACACAGAACAGTGTTACAGCACTGGTGCTGTCCGCGAGGGCCTTATCCCCAACAGTGCCATGAAGATGTGTCAGTACTACTTTGAACTAATAGCTTTGATGTGGGTGGTTTGGGGTTTTTTGTTTGTTTTTGTTTTCGTTTTTTTTTTTTTAAATTACCAGGGTACTCAGATTTTGAATAGCTTGCAGTACTGTGCTCCATAAGCTGATATACTTAATGCAAAACCACAGTTAGTTCAAGATTCCCTTATCTTAAAGCTTTTTTGGCAACCGCCAGACTGACTATGAATTTTTCTATATTCTTAGGCTTCCTTAAAACTTGGGCAAGTCTGCTACAGTCCTGCAGTACCTTAATAGCCTGGAATGACATCTCTAGAGTGGAACAATGACCTAGTAGCGTAGCAAGTTAACCTGCGATGCAAGAGACTCATGTTTAATTCCCCTTCCATTATTGACTCTATATAACTCCAGGTAAATTGTTTAGGTTAGGGAGGCAGTAGGATTCCCTACCTCGAAGGGCTTTAAGAATACACATGCACACCACAGTGGGTCTCAGATATTGTGATATCGGAGGATGTAAAAGAAGCAGATAGCCCATTTCAGACCCTGTCACTTCCCCAGGCAAAAGTCGATTAGGGTCATGCTGAGTCCTCATTCAGATGCAAGAGCTGTGGTCTTGGTGGCTTGCATCCTTCCTTCCTGTCCCCTAATTGGTCCTGGGATCTTGCAATTTGTGATGGCCATCTAATTCTGGATCAATATCTCGGGTTACTTTTGTTATATCAGATAGTGTTGATAACCCCGTTCTGCAAGTCATTCACTTGGTGATAACCACTTCCTCTGCTTAATTAGGAATATCTGCTTAAAAATAAGATATGTATCTGGGTGAAATGCAGGTTACAAATGGTTGCAGTTAACCTTGTGTAGCAGATTTCCTGCATCTTGTCCTATTGTGGTTTTTTTCCTTTCTTTAAAGGATAAGAATGCAACATTTCTAGAGGGTACAGGTGTTCTGTTAAGAGCTCAAGATCATCTAAAATGAAATGAGTTTGAACAGTCGCACACCCAGCCATGCTCCTGTCTTGCTCCTTGTGTTCTTTAACTGGAATAAAATGTACTTTTAATTTCACAAAGCTTTAGAAACAATGGGGAGCTCTGGGTGGTTTTTCTTTTTAAATTAACCAACTTATTTAGAAATGAGATGTGAGTTTTTGCATGGGCAATTAAAAAGTTATTAAAGCAGTACCCAGTGGTGCTGCAGCTATAGCTAACACTCTGTCAGTGTTTCCTTTAGACTTGTTTTAGACAAGGCTGGACTCGAGACTGGAATACAAATTGTCAGCTTTACAGCTAATCAGATTTGCTTGGAAAAAAATGAGCTATTTGACTGGGACAAGGGACCTGATTTGTCATCATGCTGTGATTTTTCTCAGCTTTGGAAGCCAAGAAATGCAACAGTTGCCTTAATCTTTCCTCACTTCTTGCCAAACGTAGTTGCATGTGTGTTGGTGGCCTCAGAGAAGGCAATGCTTTACCGCATCCCCGAGAGCAGACCAGGCAGCAGCAGGAGGGAGCATCCTCTACAACGGGGGACTTTCCAATCCCAAATGCAAACTTCTCTTTCATTATGCACCAAGTGGAATTGCTCTGCACAAGACAGATTTTAATCTGTGTTTAAACAGGAGTGGGATAGAAAGAAATATGCCTTGCATTGGTGTTCTCTAACACGATGTTGAGAAAGGTGAGCAGAGGGAAGGTAGTGCAGTGCCCAAGAGCTTTTTGTTCTTCACAATCTTTTAACTTCATGCATCCTTGCCGCTTGCTAGTGCTCACGTACTGTTCAAATTGGTTTACTTTGCAAATGTAAATGAACTTGCTAATGTTCTCATTTTAGCAATGCCGTATGGAAATACTGATTAAAAATGTCACCTAGTGATTTTAATCTGTGCGGAATAAGCAGTTCTAGAAAAAGTAGATATACTTCTTTCTCAGTACGCCTCAATCACAGCAAAAATGGTCCTGGTAATGTTCCTTGCCTGAAAGGTGTGTGTTTAGCTGGTTTTGGAAATAAATGGGAATTCGCGTTCCTCTTCTGAAGCACCAATAAATTCCAGTCTTCTCAACCAGCACTGGGTTTGAAGTTGAAATTTCTGGTTTGAGGGGAATCTGGAGAGATGGCTCTGTACCTGCTTGGGAGTAAAATGCAATTAAAATACTTGCTTTTTAAAATTACAGTTTGCAGTTTCTATATTTTCTACTCAGGTGTTGTTAGAGCTAAGATCTGCTGATATTTGCAACAGAAAGGATGTTCTGTGTTTCTTCTGCTTGCAGGTCCCAAAGTCAATATTTGTTTAGCAAATGCTGATATTCTAATTTGTTTTGCAATGCAAAATCCATCAGTAATCAAAAAATTGCTCCCCAGACTACAAATAAAGGACAGGATTTTATCTTGTGGGAGAACAATATTGTCAAGTGTCCCTTTTTTTTTTTTTTTTTTTTTTTTTAATAGTAATAGGGGGGATATGTCTCCTGCAGTAGGAGATACTTCAGAAAGCAGTTGTGTGGTTGGGGACTGCCTTACTGGATTGATTTCTGAAAGTCAGAGAGAGGTGCCAGTGAGTAAAGAGAACAAGGGACTTGCAGTGTGAGTGGATACTTTTCCTCTGCCCACTGGAGCAAACAGATGCAGGGTATCAATTAGTACACACCTTAGGGCACCTTATGTGCTTAAATAAAGGAGGGACAATATCAAAACATCACCTTATTATTAACAAGAAAGATGAGTTGTGTAGTGACCTTAGAGCAGAATCATAAAATATTTTGTTATTCCTAAAATTCTTTGAGGAAAAATAAACCAAAGGATACAAAAACCCGGAGCATTGAGCCCTTAGACAGGAAAGCAAAACAAAGCAAAAGGGGGGTAAAAGAATAACAAGCATTTCATTTCTCACTGAATTTAGTGTCTTCCATTTAAAAAAAAGACAGGGAGGAGAATCGGTTAACATACACCAACACTAATATTGGATATGTTCTTTCATATATGAAATTATCCCATAATTGAGACAAATTACTTGAAGCATTAAAAAAAAAATCCTAAAAATGCTGATGTGGAAAAGACCTTGGGAGGTAACTTAGTATGTTGCCAGGTTCTTGGGTGAGATCAAGTGTACCTGTCTCGCCTCCAGGAGCTGACAGTCTGTCTAACCTCTTTTTAAACCGTGGATATTGATTTCTCATCTTCCCTAGACAGCCTGTTCTGGGTCTTCACCACTCTTACAGTTAACAAGACTTTCATTTTTCTAATACCTAATTCTTTCTACTGCTTGTCCTCCTGTCAGTTGTACAGAGAAGAACTGATGAATGTCCTCTTCTGTTACTGTCTTGTTGGACATTTTTGGATGATGCTTAGCACCTCTCTAACTTAGTCTCGGCTTTGCTTTGCAGGAAAAGAAGAAGAAAAAAAGAAATCTTGGTTCTTTTCTTGTTGACCATGCTTCTGAAACCACTTAGGTGTTTGGGTTTCCCCCCGCCCGCCTTGACTGTTCCCTATATTTTAAGGAGTGGCACTCAAAATGGGTTATCTATTGAGATTGCCAATGTCTTTCTAGTGCAATAGGAAAAGAAGAATAAGCTCCTCAGTCTTAGCATCTCATGCTTCTGTCATACTTCTCTAATATTTCTGGTTTTCCAATAATACCCTATTTTTTACTTGTATTCATTGTTAACTTGCTGAAGTACAGATACTTGGCCTTTTATCACCTCACTCTTTCACCACATGTATTTTAGAAGGAAGAATAAAAAGAACAGATACAAAGTGCTGCACTCTACCAGGTTTCAGTTTTCGGATATTGTATCCTAGTCTTCAACTTGTTGATGATACATTCTTTCTCTGCTGATTCTGCTCACATTTCTTAGCCCAGTGTCACCTACAGTTGTTCAAATGTCCTTGCCATTTCGTCCTGTAAGAGCAATGGCATCTCCGATATTACTGCTGATGGTGGCTATTTCAGAGGTCATTTATCAGAAAAGAGTGGGTGACTTCAGGCCTTGAAGCTATTTTCTTAGCAGAGCTTTGCGTGAGCCTCTGTGAATGTCCAGCCCTCATGTACTAAAGATTAGAAACAGTTTCTAGATTTAGGGCTAGTCATCATTGCTTTTGCACAATTTTTTAGAGTTGTTTAGAGCTGGTCTCCTAAATGCTGTTAGTGATTTAGATTTTTAGAACCCTCTGAAATGAAAAAGATTTTACAATATTATTTTTATAATATTCTATTAGAACTTTATCTTCTGTTGTATTCATGGTAGCATCATCAGTACTCTCATTTGGGACTAGTAATATTTCATAATTCTACAGTGAAGAGGAACAAAAGCAATTGTTAAAATATCTTTTCCCTCCCTTGAAAAAAAGCTAGCAGTATTGTCAGGTAGCACAGGTAGTTTTCCGGAAGAACTTGTCAGAACATACCAATCCACATAAAGATGAATATATTTGCAATATGTAGTTATAGTGTGGTTTTAAAGTGCTATGAGATTCTTGATATTGTTGTTACTAGCTGCTTTCAAATGCAAAGTGACACTAATGCATTTCATTTAAGCTATTATTATTTCAGAGTTAATTTTACACCCATGCTGAAATAAGGAAAGCACTTTAAGAAATATTTGGGGATGTTGTTATGTTATTTAGAAATACTTGGAGAAACAAACAAAGCTCCTCCCACGTTCTGAACTGTGAGTATCTAAAAGGTGTCATTTTATTTGAGAGGAAGCTGTTGAGGAGAAAAATTCAAAATATTTTTACAGGGAAATGCATTCGTCCTCTTACATGAGTGCTTATGATGATGTTTTCCTCAATGCACTCTGTGATAATTATTCACATACCACTTTGAAAATACATGGTGGGTACAATATAATGCATATTGCTACTGGTTACCACTGTATTTAACAGAATTAAGGTTCTCTAAGTTTACAGCATTTTATAATTCTCCTCTGGGTTTCTTACCTGATGGTCCAGCGCTCCGTAAATCAGATCTTTCCCTGGGACTCCCTGTCTTTCTTAGAACCTGTTCTGTCTGGTCTTTTTTTTTTCTCCCGCCCCACCCCCGTCCTTTTTTCCCCTCTTGTTTTTTCTGGATGCTGTTTGAAAAACTTGAACCCCTTTTGCTCCTTTTTTTGTTTTTTTTTTGGTTTTTTTTTCTTGTCATGCTCCCAGTGATCCAGTGATGCTTCCAGCATTCCCATTCTGCTTTTTGCTTTCCCTTTTCTCTGCTCTCATGCAGCAATGTTTCCTACCCCATGAAGCAAAGTTTCTTTCCTTTTGTGCTTTGTTTTTCTTCTTCTCCTTGTGCTGGCCTGTGCTCTGGCTGTATCCCTTCATTACTCACCTCCTTACTGTCTCCCTCCTTTGCACATCACTGTTGTCCGGGGCCTCCCTGCACCCCGTGTCAGCCCATTTTCACCCAGGTTTCCAGCTGCAGTACTTCCAGTTGATACTGCTCTTTCCCCCTCTTCCCAGATGTTTTTCCTAATTCTGCTTGGCTCGCCTGCTATGTCTGATTAGCTGGCTCCAGGGTGCGAGTTAAATGTCACTCTAATTTTTTCTTTCTTCCAGTCTTAAAGGGGTGCCATGAAATGGAATTTGAACACCAAAAAAATTTGCTTTTGCTGGGAAAGGTTTAACCTGCAGTGTCCAAGGAGGCACTAAATCCCCACACGTTTTACTTCCATTTTTAATGGCAGTCACTCTCTTGTTAGAATCCATCCTGATCAACAGTTGCATAGTCTAAAAGACTGGAAGCAAAAAATGGTTGCTGTAAGTGAACTAATGCCACTGACTGTAGTCTCTTTTGTTCTTGCGTCTTGAGCCTATTTGCTGCTTATAGCGTGCTAAGACACTGGCTAGTGGTTGCAGTTTCTCTCCTCTCAGGACATGGCACTGGCCTCGATAACAGCGGTAATGAGGCAATAGTTGTGGGTGCACGTCACATCTTCCCTGTGCAGCTACTGCTTAATTTTTATTTATTTAACGTTAATGCAGTATTTTTCAATAAGGAGACAACAGATCATAATCAGGCTTTTCTAAGAGCTTATTAGGGGTTATTTAAAAAAAAAAATATATAAAAAATGTATGGCAGTGGACAGCAGCCAGTAGGCACGTCTGACCAACTGCGACTAAGAAAATAGGGCGAGTGAGACAGTGAAACAGGCTCTGTGCTATAAATCAATCCAACGACGACAGGCAGGACCAGCCTTGCAGGGGGTCAAGGTGCAATGGTTTTGTTCTGGACACTGGGAAAAAGGTTAGGAAAGATGAGCAACTCGGCAGCAGGAGGGATCCTGGGTTTTGTTTGCCTCCAGCTGAACTCTTGGCAGTTAAAAGGTGGAGGTAGATGCAGGAATGGTCTGGTTAGGCAGGCTGCCTTCTGGCCAGGGGATGTGTTGGGCATCATGACTTGCAGGAAAGCCCCGCTGTCCACTGCTAGCTCTTTTCTGAGCAAGGACTGGTATTTATGACCTACTGTGCCAAACTGGGTGGTAGGGATGTGACAGGTGAGTGTTAGGCATGGAGGGCTTGACCCTTGACTCGTGCTTTCAGCAGCCCCATTGCAGTCTGGAATCCTAGGCTAAGAGCTAATCGCACACTTAAGGGCTTTGCTGGGCGGGGGCCAGGAGAGCCATTCCATGGCCAGGCGCGAAGAGCTTGTGCTTTTGATCAAAACTGAATTTTGATCTGCTTTATATTTAGAGACAAAGTGCTCTTACTGCATCATTGACCCCTCTCTCTCTATTTAAAGCTCTTCTGTATTGCTCTCAACTGTTCACAGATACTTTATATTGAGATAAGGATCATTGTTTGGTTTTTAGAGAGATTTAAAGTAGCCTAAGGGAAAGCAGTGCGCTTGGCAAGGGCAGTTACTTGTACAATGAAAAAGACATTGCTACAATAAATACAGCAAACAAACCCAGTTCAGAAGGAAAGAGATGACGTTTGGGAATTAAGTCCTGCCTTACCGTGCTGTTGTTCAGGTTGGTGTTTTCTGTCAAGTGACATCCAAGAGCCACAGTCTGCGCAGTCCTGTTTCCCTGAAGGGGGATGCTTTGTCCGAGATGCAAGTGGGGCTGCAGTGACCACAGATAACCATCCTGTAAGGACTGGCTTTGTATGTACTTGACATGCAGTAGCAGATGAAAATGGAGTTGGCTGTTGATAAATATATACATGATTATAACTGGTATTGGGCTGTGCAGGGTGTTCTTCCCTGTGGATTGTGCTAATAACGTGATGGAGGGAAAGGCAGAGAATTTTGATAATTAATCTGTGTTTGATTCCCAAAGATAAAAAAATTGAAGAAGTTAATATTTTACGAACAGCTCCTTTTCCTTTCTTCATCAGTTGGATAGGGAGTCTCTCAGAACAGCTAACCCTTGATGAGTGGAAGGATTACGAGGAAAACTGTTTTTGAGAAGGAATGAGAGAATTTATTTTTGCATTGCATATTTTGCTTGCTTTTTGCCCCATGCTCTTGGGAACATTTTGATGAAAATCTAATTAAAAAAACCTAGAAATTGATACAAAAATGAAAATTCAGCTACTTCTTACTTGAAAGTAAACATGACTCGTAAGCCAAAACGCATCTTTTAAAAAATGAAAGTTAAACTGGAGTGAAATTGTGTGAAAGGTTTTAGCTACATCTGTTAATGTCTTTTTTGCGCTGGTTCATCTGGTGAATATCTTCAGAAATCTCACTTCTAAACACTCTGCGTGTTTCTTAACAGGATGCTTCCTGTTGTGTCATGTTCTTGGCTGGTTTCAAGACTTAAACACACTTAGGAGATGCTGAATTGGGATCTCAAGATTTGTTTACAGATAGACCTTGAGAAAGACACTTCAGTATAGGTTTAATGTGTTGACATTTTAATCCTATCATATCTGAAGCTCCGTGGGGAAATAATTTAAAAAGGTAAATACGTTTATATTGGACCAGTTTTAATTTTCCCGCCTTTTCACAAAAATTCACCCTCCCTAAGATTTGTGATTATCCAACCTCAGCTGGATAATACTCTCTCCTTCCTTTCCTCCAAACAAAAAGAGTGTCTTGAATTGTTGGCAGAAAACAAGCACATTTGCCTTCAGTAAGCACCTTACGCCTAACAACAAAAGAAAACTTTTGCTTGTTTTTAAATGTCAGTGGGTGAAAGAACTGCCCTGGGAGAACACATGCCTTTTTAGTGTTTTCTTTATCACCTTAACACCTCTCAGATGAACTGTCTGTTTTGTGGGACTTGGTGTCTAACCAGTCAGAAGTTAGTGCTAAATGGCATTAGGAGCACGCACAATAATGATCTGTTAATAGACATTACAGTGATTAACAGCTTTTAAAAACTTTATTACATTAAGGCAGGTTTTTCAGAGTGAAACTGTTGAGTTAAACTGAGAAGTTCATGGTGGAGAGGAACAGGTTGGTGCTTGGACTGGCAGAAGAGAGATGTGAGGGTACGGCAATGCAGGAGACAAGATGTGCTCCTATTTTTCTTAATGTTGGATGATAACCTTGACTTGTGAGTCCTCCCCTCCTCCTTTTTCTTCATTAAGCATTTTACAGCTGGACTATGCCTCTTGACTTCTGATTTTTCACAGCTACCGCTGCTGATCATGATGTGCAGGAAACATGCCTTCATGCCGAGTAGCTCAATTCTGGCATCTTGCCATTTTAGGCTTTCTGCTAAGGCCCCTGCATGAGAAAAGTGAGGCACAGTCAAATTGGAGTACTTGTTGGCATGCTGGTTTTTGTACCCTTAAACCCTATAGCTTATTATTTGTCTTGCTATCGTGCATAGGAACTTTCATTGTGGAATAGGACTCTGTTGTACTTGTTGTATGTGAATATTGAAGAAAAGAAAGTCTCCCCCCACCGAGAGCCTAGGAATATGAGAGGTGTTTGATGCACTTAGACGGACATGTGTAAACAGTCAAAATGAATCACTCTGAGAACAGGTAATCTCAGCATGCCCACCACTCCTGCATGCCCCTTGTACAAAGCCTTTTGTAAGGCATTGCAGTGAAAGACTTAAAAAAGATAAGGAGATGATTTTGTAGAAGTTTGTGGAAACTCCTGCTAAGGGCCCAGATCAGGTGTAGATAAAATCTGAAGGTCGGTGTTTGAAAATGTAGCATGTAAGGAGTATTTATTGATCAAAGATAGGATCAGTTCTCAGTGTAATGATTGAGAAATGAGAGGTCAGGTGGAAAAAAGATCTAGTGAAGGGTTTTTTGCTTGAAGATACATCACATTGACAAGTCAGAGACTGGGGACTCTTGGGGGGGTTTTGGGGCTCCCTCTGTTCACCACTTACCAATACACGATGCAATTTGCAGTACTGACATTTCTCTCATTTAGACTACTCATTTATCTGTTCATTTACCTTGGGCTTTATGGATTAGTATGCAAATCATAGCACATACTGGCATTTATCTTTCTGGTCTGTATTTGGCTTACCTATATGTTTTCCAGAACGCTCACTTCTTTCTGTGTTGTTAAGGTCAGTGGTTCTTAGTTGCATCTATCCATCTCATCTCTGTCACCCTCAGGCTGTTGATTGAGTCTGCTGAAGAGACACACATCTATACAGCCACACTTGATTTGTTGCAGGTCATTTTTTCCACTCACCATTCAATTCTCTCATGTCATCAGTCAACTGCTCCATCTTAGCACTGCTCTCTTCCTTCAGCTTGTGTGTCAACCTCCACCGTTGCCAGCCACACCAGATGGAAGCAAAGTTGTGTGCCCATTGTGCCACTGATCACATCCAGGCCCAGGCCGGTGTGTGCCAGCTGGCTTCGAAGGTATCATTTCGTGTGTTCTCCAGTTGCCATTGGTTTGGAGGATAATTTGGCATGTTGGTTTTGGTCAGAAAAATTATCTGTACATCTGTGGCAAGCCATCTGCTTTGTGTGCAGTCAATGGCGTGGGGAGTGGAATGGTTGCACCTGACCCTCTTCCATCGTATCACAGTTGATAACTTCTGTCTGCTTTATGTTTACATTCATGCATCTGTCTGGCTGTGTCTGTCAGTAAAACGCTCTGTCCTAGTGTGCGTTTCAGGGGGAGCATCCAGTTGCCTTTTCAATTACACGTACTCGCCTCTGTTTTTCCAGTATCCTTTGAGATAATGGCTAGGAGCTTTGCCTTGCGCTCTCCTGGCTTCACACCACTCTGCTGCTGTAGTAACCTGCAGTTTGGCATGGGTTTTTCTGCTACGGTTTACTATTGCTTACAGTCAGTAGATGCAAATTTCATTAGGGTGTTTTGCATGTGTGCAGCCTTGGATCCTCCTGTGTGTACATTCTTCTACACCCAGTAAAAAGTGCCAGTAGTGAAACATGCTGTTACTGGTGCCTTTCCTCTGTATGTTGTTAGCAAGAGTGGGTGAAGATAGACTGATGCTGTGTTTGGAAATACATTCCTACACATCTCTCTCTTGCTTCTTGGCTTGGGCTGTGCTACTTCGTTGGGAGCAAAGCCAGAATGCAGCCCTAATTTTGCAATATGCAGCCATCAGCTTGAAAATGCTAAATCGATTAAACATGGCCTCGCCCAAAATGCCAGTAGTGTCCGGTCTGTGAAGGCGTTGGTGTATGCTGAGTGGAAGGCTGGAAAGCACGAACGCGGGAGGTTATTGCACTTTCTCTCTCAGGAGCAAGAGGGTATCATCATGAGTGACTGGATTTCTAGTCATGATGTTTGCAACACTATTTGCTGACACATGGTAAATGCTGATTTTAGTTTCTGCTTACCTCACTTCACAAAATGGAGCTGGAAATAATTCAGTACTTTGTATTTGCTGCTGCACAGAAATATACTGGTACTTCCAAATGGGAGGGTCAGACTTCCTAAACGTGAAATTGCTTCTGTCTCAGCAATTTCTTGCTCATCAACGTGTTTAAGTCATTCTGCATTTGAATGGGTGAAGGAAGGTATAATTCATGTTACTATTGTTTCCAGTTGTTAGGAGAAGCAGACTGAGCCAAAATCACTTCACTCTATTCTTGAACAACGGGAGTTAGATGAAATATATTCCTAAACAATCAGACTAAATTACATGTGTACTTTGGCAGACTTCAAATGAATGACATTGATGAATCCTTAAAACTGTGACCATTAAGTCAAGCACAGGCTTTGATACCATTAATGAAGAAATAATGTTTTGACGTTCATACCTTCATAAATTCTGACACTTCCAATTGTCCTCGAGTAACAAAACACCGTTGCAATAATGTGCTCTTTAAAAATTTTGCCTGAGCTACGTAAAGCTGGGCGCTTTATGTTAGGAAAGGACAAGCGTTTCTTGTTTGTGCTTTTATTTCCCTTTCTTTGGTGGTTGCAGGTCCTGCTGTTTAAGCCCTCAGCTGTGCTTCAAGGTCTTGTGCAGTGACTGTTGTGCGGGTCAATAAGGCTTGAGCTGAGCTTCCAGACTGAAGTGATGTGTTGTGCACTGACTTAGCATATTGATGTATGACTACTTCCTTTTCTGTCCTCAGAAAGGGCTTTAATGCTGCTTTTTCTTTTGTTGGTATTGCCTTTTGTTCCCATTACACGGAGGACAATCCAGTCTGAGAAAGATAAATTTCACAATTTGTCTTGTCAAACTCTGAGATGGAGTTTTCCGTTATGCTGGCCAGGCAGAGTAGCAGTAGTGCTCTTCCCGAGTGCGCGTGGGTGGCTGTGTGCAGAGACCCCTCGTTTTCTTAATGGGATCTGTGTACTTACCTCCCACACAGCAACCTGCACATCTACTGCAGAAACTCACACCTCCTTGGTTTGCTCTCTTCCTACCTACCGATGGGGCTTAACAGTGCTGACTTTGGATGTAAAAACACTCAGTAACCCTTCTTGGTAAGTCATCAATTATTAACGTGAAATACCCATTCTGTGCACTTGCACTGCTTAAGGATTCATTATGTTGCCTTTTGGTTGACCTGACAAAGCTGTTCAGTGCCTTTCCTTCCAATGCAAAGTCCTAGATTCAACTTTGCTCCTGGGACCATGTACTCCAGCTCTGGCTGACCTTTCATAGGAAGGAGAGAACAGAACACAGCTGAGAAATTAATTTCTAGAGAGGTTAGAAAAAGGTATATAAAAATATTTCGCTTACTGAGAAGGGAAAAACAGCAGTGATCATGCTAAAGGTAATAGGAATCTGGTTCATGTGCATTGCTGCCCTTTACTGCAGCGTTTAAATGTGTGGTGGAGAAATCCTCTAGCTCTACAGCTATGTTATTGTTGACTCATTTTCCCAACAGCTAATGGCTAAGACTGAATACATATTACTACCATTATAATTGTTAAATTTTGCCTCGCTGCATCGGGAATTCTGTGAATATTGTGAGTCTGGCCCAGAGCACTCTGCTAATCAAACACAAATTAAAACTAACCCAACTGACTGCTGTAAAAATATTGGTACGCTTCCCTAGTAGATTTACAGTCTCATGTACTAAGAGAGCTTTGTGACCCTCTCTTAAAATACGTGGCCATATCTCCATTTTACAGAGGATGAAAATGAGATGCAGTAAGGCCTTTAACTTGCAACCACACAGCAAATGAAAATTGGCTGCTCCTAGTTTGGGACTGGGAGCTCTACCTTTGGTAGAGAGGTAGGCGTTAGCCAGATTTACTTCCAGTTGTCTATGTGTAAAAAGCGATTTATAGTCTTGGTGTTGCATTTCCTGCTTCAATAAATAGCTGTTTTCTGAATGCTGTATATTTTAGGTTTGGTGCCAAAAAAGGCCATTACAGGTTTTACTGCAATACATTCCAGTGAAGAAATACATTAAACCCATTTTTTCTCTTTACCTTTAAGAACATCAGCGAAAATCATGCAGTTCTGAGGAAGGAGTAGAGGAGGATACCCCACATTTTACTGAAAATGCACATTGCATGCTGTCGATTGCCATTTTCCTTGCACTGTACTCAGCATGGCATCCTATAGCACAATGTAAACAAAATTATAATCTTATCAAGCAGGCTGCTCCTACAGTGATGACAGCTACTTAAATTGCCAGAAGCAGGGCCAGAAAAACAGAGACCATTTTAAAGCAGCTGACAAATTTTTTTAGCAGTGTGAGTTGAAAGAAAATTGTAATAAAGATTTCATTACATGCTATTCAGAAGGGTCAACAGAGTAAATCTCCAGCAGACCCCAACACTTGCAACTCAAATGGGGTCAGTGTCCTGAACATAGCAATACCTTGCATGTTAAGATGAGGTTGGGAAGACTGGATGAGAGCACTGTGGGTCTAATTGTTCTTGGGTGTTAAGTGCATTGGTGGTGCACCATCCGGCTGATGGGATGGACTCACTGTCTGCTTATTCCAAAGCTGACTAGACTGCTTTGGGCAGACTAAAGAATCAAGAAGAATGTACTCAGTTGTTTTGCTAAGTAAGGTATGTCCTTAACTCACCTACATGTTGAACTGGTTCTCAAAATACTGCTTGAGTATGCATTTGTAGCATTATAATTAGGGCTTCTGGTTTTGCTCATTGCAGAAAGACTTGCCTTACCAGGTCTCTGCACAGCGCATATTTAAAATTTTGCTCATTTTAGAGGTGTTTTTGGAATAATGAGCTATTGTCCTAGGACCTGAGATCTTGAGCATATTCCAAAACTTATAATGCCCCATTAAAAACTTGCTGCCCCATTCCATATTCATTGTGTTTTCAGTTGACCAGCACATCTTAAAAAAACCTGGAGACATGGAGTGAAATACTGCTCTACAAATGGCAACATCAGTTTTAGCATGAGCTCAGGAGAACTATTCCATCACATACTCACTTTTAAATATATTACATAAAAGGTCATGGTCCCAGTGCATTTTTTCCTTAACAGAAAGAAAGTATATTTGAAGTTGGCTATATAACCATCTCTCTAGCTTGTAAAATATTATAGCTCCTATATATTTTCAGTTATTCATGAAGTGTATTGCATATATAATTAAAACATTAATAAAAATAACAGCAGGAAGAGTTCATCAGCAATTCAAATACAAATATTTGTGAAAATCTGTCTTCTCCAACATGTTCCTTTCCCCTCTGACTGATATTTTTTTTTTTTGTAAAAATATCATAAGCAACATTGCTTATCCATTTTTACTACTCTAGTATCTCTGTAGGATAGTGAATTCATTTAGCTATTGAATTAATTTACCATAGATTGTGCAAGCTCATTATTGTCATGCACTTTAGGAGACATCGCATGCATATTGAGCACAGTAAAGGCTCCTGTCTGGCTTTGTATGTCCATTCACACTTCAGGGTAGGGAGTTTACCCGGAGATTTGGAGGCGAACCTGACCTTCGCCAACTGCAGCTTGGCACTCCACAAAGAGCGCCGGGCATCTTTGTAATGTTAATGTCCTGCAAGTGAAGGAGTAGGGCTTGAAATGCTTATTTTGTTTCCTGTTTTTTTTGTTCTGAAAGGTGCCTTTGACTGCTCTTTGAAGTCTAAAACTGAACCACAGCTGTCAGAATTAGGCAGTGCAGGAGAGTTGGATTGGGTTTGGGAAGTGTCCTGGTTTAAGCTGGGATAGGGTTAA
>NW_009218669.1:0-14108 GCF_000690835.1 Fulmarus glacialis
CCCAAACCTTGCCATGCAAACATAATACAACAACTGACCATGAAGTGTTGTTCCTCTGAGTTTCCACTGATGTATAGCCAGTATAGGCACCTTGTTTGGAACATTAATGGTGAAGTTTTGCACCGTCTACCTCTACAAATGTGAAATAGATTTTTTAATTATTATTTCTTTTAGAAATAGTAAACATTTAGAGTAAAAGAATTTCAACCTCAGCTGCATGTTTATCATATAAAACTGTTAATAGTTTAAGTTTGGCACCATTATTAGCAACTGAAACCAGGATATTCTTATAAAAGTTGGTGTCTGTTTATATCATGTTCTGTTTAGCCTCTTGGCTTTAGTGTGATTACAGGACAGTAACAGGGACTAAAACAGAGACAACTTTGGGTCTTATGGGTGGGGAGTTCTGAGAGCAATGGCCAATCAGAACATAACAAATGGCATAATCAGTGTTTATAACGATTGTATAATGCTTATATAAATTCATGCATTCTGGCTGATAATAGCCTTCAGCTAGAGTACATGGATTTGCATTCTGAATAGTTACAGAGAAATTGGCTTATTGGCTGAGACAACTCTATACCCATATAATGAAGAATAATGCATTTTCTTGTAGACTGCACAAAATTAATTTATAATACAGAAGAATTTAAAAAATATGAGTATCTAAAAATAGTACACTTGGCCTACAGCCAACATTCCTACTAATATATTTTGACCAAGTACAAATCCTCTTATTGAAGATTAGTTTCTGTCAGAATGAATACTCAGTAGAAATCCAGCTGATCCTGCTTATAAGGAACTTTGCTGAAGTGAAACTTGTTATAGAAGAATGGGATGTCTAGGAGTAAGTTGTGGATTGAAAACCAAAATAGCATGAATAGCTAATTTAAGTTTTCTGTACATAGTATAGAACAGAAGATTTTTTTTTTTTCTTTTTTTAGTTGTGTTCACCTGGTGTTAGTGCTCCTCTTTGAAGTTTAGCTTCATATCTCTATTTTAGTTCACTTGTACAGAAATCTGTGTTTCCAAACATATTGGATTAGCTGGTGGAATTGGTGAATGAAGCGTGGATTTGAAGATTTTAGAATTTGTTCCTTTTCATTTACAATATTTCGTACACCATTTGAGATACAGCTATCTGTTTTCTGAAAAGAAAAAATACATTAATAGCTTAGAAATACCTCTATACCTTAAAAGTTAGAATACTGTCATTCCAGTATTAGTAACTATTTTTGTATACCTGAAACACAAAAACAGGGTGTTGCTGAGGTTCCATTTTTCTTCATGGTCTAGAGCAGTTGTTATACAGTCATCCCTTTCTTACATGCGTCTACATAAACAGAGGAGAACTCCTTTCACTGCAGTATTCTTTTATAGTGTACAACTCTGTTAATGAATGTTTAATATGCCTTAAGGAAGTTTCTGAATGCAGTGAAACAGACCCTTTGAAATCATCAAGCTCCACTGAGACGGATTTTGTTGCCACAGGAATGCTGCCACTGAACAAACAGTCCTATGTTCTCAGTGTGGCTTAAATTTGTAAAGATGTGCACCTGAGACTTAGCTGTGGGAGGTTATTAGGCCCGTGGAGGAATTGGAGAGTTACACTATCCCAGTAAGGATTTGATGAGGAAAGAGGGCAGGAGGAGGAATTATATACCTGACTTTTCTTGAAGCGCAGATATTTTCAGGCAGACCTAGACCAGAGGGTGGTAGTTTCACCCAACCATCATGTTGCAACCTGCTGTTCAAAATCACTTTGACTTGGGCAAAGAACAATGACAGTGTTTATTCTTTTTTTTTTTTTTTTAATTTTCTTACATTGTGTATTTTTAAAAATATCTGCTTTCGTTCATTTGGTCATTTTCTTACCCAGAAGGAAGATTTATTTTTCCTCTTACTATCTACTTTGTGTATTCTAAGAGAATTAAGAAACTTTTAACTGCATCAGTGGGAATTATTTTAATGTTCTCCAAAGTGCCTTGTATAACACAATCATTCCAATGTTCTTCTGGCTATTTATTTACTAACTCTCAGTGAATCCTATAAGCTATGAGGTGCTCCCAAAGTCAGGAAAAGAGATATAAAAAAATTAAGGAAGTCTGTAATTTAGGTTTAGTGATCATGTAATATGGAACCCACTCAGTTCCTGAATGAATATGGTTGGAATGGTCTGCCCAGAACACTTCCAAGAAATGCTGAAAGCAAGAACATAAAAACTTGTCACTTTTCATTATGAAAAAGTGTTTGGAAAGCATAGCTGGTGAAGATAACCCTATGGTAACCAAAAATGGTCAAAAAATTATATGGAAAATAGAATAGCAATCTAGCTAAAATGGTTGTTTTATGAGTTTATTTTCTTATGCTTTCACCCTCCTTCACATTTCGATATACTCAAATTCCAGTGAGAAATGACATTTGAAAATAGAAAAAATAATAATAAGTAATAATTTTTTTTTTTTTTTTAAATAAGCTTAAGTTGTCATGCCATATTAAAGTAAACTCTGGAAAGGACAATTGTTTTATCAAGCTTTTATCCAACAGTGTAATGATTTCTGAGCACATTTCCTTCAGAAATATATCGTACAATCATACTTTAGCCAATATCAACTAATGCATATCCTAATGGGTACCAGGGTTTTCGTACGTGCTTAATTCACATATGATCCCTGCTAGTATCTGCATCAAGATATATAGTACAGATTAATGGAGTGTGCTCCTCATATATCTTGTAAGTATTCTATTTTAAAAATTATAGTAATATAGTGTATGTGTATAAAATGAATTATTTTACTTTTAAGCAATATGGAGTACAGGATCTTAAAAAATAAAATATAATTGTTCTGTCAGTAACTTATTCTTTGTTTAAAATGATGGTGTATGTGATTAAATTCCAACCGAAAGCAATTTTGATTAGTCTAATGAAAACTAATTATGATCATTTCCAACCACATTGGGAATATCAGTTCAGTAATTTCTCTGCTATGCATTTACCATCTGCCTGTACACGGCAACAGAATTTTTTTGTAAGGTGTCATCCTACAAACACAAATGATATTGTAGTAGAGATAAATTACAAGAGAATTATACAACGTAAATAACTGAATGACCAGATAAAATGCTAATTATTGATCTTTAGAAATTCATTATACATCTTTGCAATGTCCCCGTAGTAAATATATCAATATATGCCCCCTATTGTTGTATAGACTTGGCATTAAGTAATCATGATCATGATATTTGCAACGCCAAAGAAATGGACCCTAAGAAAACAACATAAGATTCATGCTCCTTGCAAGACAAAACTGAAATGGAAAAGTTACTATTATATGACCATAACTGATTATCTTCAACTTTCAATTGATCAGTTGTCTGGATGTAACAAGCCTGAAGTGCTTTAATAGCTTTCATTTCTGGTACACTAATTTATCTTTTTTACTGAGAATTTGTAACAATATTTTTTCTAATGCAAACAGGAATATTATTTTACATTATAAAATGCTACTAATTAAATACCGGATAATTTATTTTTACTTCAGTTAATACTAAAAATAGAACATAAAATATTTGAAGGGCTTGAAAAATTCTAAACATATTCAGGAATGATAAATTCATCCCCAAGTAGCCAAACCCCTGCCTTATCAAAACACTCAAATGAGATAACAAAAAGTCTGACAAACCTGTATATGAATATGCACCTCTCACTTTTCTGGTATTACTGAGTAGTGCTATTATAGCTATCTGTCTTCCTTACATTTTAAATTCTTATCAAATCTTGTTTAAAAAATATGTAAAAAATAACCAATTTCCACTAAAACTTTTCTTTGAATGAACTGAAAGTGTTGATCAAATATGATGAGACATGTCAGACAATTTTACTAATTTTGGACATGTATTGAAAGTCAGGATATATGTAAGGGAATGTTTGCTTTTTTCCCTTGCTTAACTTGATACAAAATACTTGAAATTTATTTTGGCTGTTGATGAATTTACCCATCCTCAACAGGCATGATGATTAATGAGTTATTGACTGAGGTTCTAGAAGAACAGAGAAGTGTGTTGAAGTTTTATAAAAGTAACAACTATTCAAGTGCATTGGTTGTTTATCTGTCTGAAGCTATTTCTGTGTGAAACTTCATGTCATCTTGCTTGCTGCTTTGCCCTTATCAGCAGTAAATAGAATAAGTGAGCCTAATTTTTTGAACACTTTTTACATTACTAATAGATCATCACGTGAATAGCTGCATGGACTCCTAGGATTTTAATGTTAGATTAATTTAAGGGATGAAAAAAAAACATTTGTGGAAAATGTCACTTAGTTAAATGGCTTAACTAAAGGTTTTCAGGAAAGTGACATTTATTTTCCACTTTCTTTGACATTGTGGCTTTTCGTTTTGAGAGAGAACTAAGTAACTTTTTGTGAGAGGCCAGTGGGCAAGTAATACACCATACTAGGGAGAATCAAATTCAGAAATGAATAGCTTAATGATTAAAAGCAATCATTACCAGTCAAAAGTCTATCTTAGGAGATAAAATAGACCGTTGTCTCTCACTTAAAAGACCATAAAATTTGTATACAGGCATTTTCATCTAATGGCTATAGGACCACAATCATTATCAGTCAAAAGTCTATATCTTAGGAGATAAAATAGACCGTTGTCTCTCACTTAAAAGACCATAAAATTTGTATACAGGCATTTTCATCTAATGGCTATAGGACCAAGGGTTCCCATATTAGACTTATTTCCATTTCAATAACTGAAACATGATGCATGACTTCACTTGGATTAGAAGTCTAATGGGACAAAGTGAAAGGTTCAGCCTTTGATTTTATGGGGGTTACTCAAGTAGAGCCCTTTTATGTTTTAAGGTAGAAACTATTTTCTGGATACATTAGCGCAGCTCACATATACAAATAGGATTTACATGCTCATATATATGCATATATATAAAAAAATACACACATGAAAACAGTATGGTTACACACAGGTAGATAACAATAATTTATGAGTAGGAGGAAGAGGAGAATTTATTTGCTTTAAAGAGGTATCTATTAAACTAAAGCTAGTCACAATATGGGCAGACCCTCCACTGGCCAAAACAGAGCCCATCAGTGACGCTGATGGCACCTCTGCGATAACATATTTAAGAAAGGGTAAAAAACACTGTGCAGCAGCTGTGAGAGAGGAGTGAGAATCTGTGAGAAAAACAACTATGCAGACAACAAGATCAGTGGAGAAGGAGTGGGAGGAGGTGCTCCAGGCACTGGAGCAAAGATTCCCCTGCAGCCTGTGGAGAAAACCATGGTGATCCAGGTTGTTCCCTTGCAGCCAATGGAGGACCACGGTGGAGAAGATGTCCACCCTGTAGCCCATGGAGGACTCCATGCCAGAGCAGGTGGACATGCCCTGAAGGAAGCTGCAGCCTGTGGAGAGCCTGCACTGGAGCAGGCTCCTGGCAGGAGCTGTGGCCCGTGGGGAATCCATGCAGGAGCAGTCCGTTCCTGAAGGACTTACCCCATGGAGAGGACCTATGCTGGAACAGTTCATGAAGGATTGTCTCCTGTGGGAAGGATCCCACACTGGAGCGGGGGAAGAGCATGGAGAGGAAGGAGCAGCAGAGATGATGTGTTATGAACGGACCACAACCTCCGTTCCCCATCTACCTGCGCCGCTCACAGGGAGAAGGTAGAAGAGTTATGAGTGCAGCTGAGCCTGGGAAGAAGAAGGGGTGGAGGAAAGGTGTTTTTAGTTTTGTTTTTATTTCTCGCTATCTTACTCTGTTATTAATTGGCAATAAATTAAATTAATTTCCCAAAGTCAAGTCCATTCTACCCATGACGTTGATCGGTGAGTGAAGTGACCTCTCTGTCCTTATCTTGACCCACGAGCTTTTTCATTATATTTTCTTCCTCTGTCCTGTTGAGGAGGGGCAGTGATAGAGTGGCTTGGTGGGCACCAAGGTCTACCCACCACACCATGTTACACATTCTGTAGACCCCTTTTTCACTAGTTCTATACTGTATTAGCTTGGCTTTTGTAGGTAGGCATTTTGTGTTTCATGATGCATGAGGAGTTTATAGTTATAATGCCAGCTGAGACACATGCACATATTTTTACATCACAGGGAGAGAAAGAGCTCCACTTATCTCAGATCCATGTGATGGGGAGACCTCCAGCGTTTAGTCAACTGTCTAGGCAGCCCACGATAATGTTCAAATCTCTGTTTTTCTTCATCAGTTCCAAGTGATGATGAAGTGAAAGAAATTACATGTTCTTATCATGATACTGCTTCCTTCTGTTAATTTGTGTCTAGTCATGTCTTGTAAGTTTTAAATTGCAATGCTAATGTGTTGGTTTTAGCATTATTTGTTTCCCCTTGTATAATTTATAAATATAACAAAAAAATTAATTACTCTGTAAAATAACCCGGCACTATGGCCTCAGCACTATTACCATTTATTTACTCGAGCAGTATAGAACAGAACAGAACAGAACAGAACAGAACAGAATAGAATAGAATAGAATAGAATGTTTCAGAGTGGGTTTATACTTAAGTCTCTTTGCTCTGTCTTAAACAGTTATCTAAGCGAAGATTGAAGTTTTCCACAATTTCTTTTCATAAGATATCACTTTGTGACTATATTGTGTATATATAGGTGAAATTTTACCTCTTTATATGTTAAAGTTGTGATGTGCTACATAATAGAACCTATTAGGGAGCAGATGTCTTCATTTATGTAGTTTAGTTTGCCGTTTGCTGTATACATGCTGATTTAACTTTCTCCTACAAACACTATAAATGTAACAGGATCATTTAGAAATATGATGACAGGCTTCCTGTCAGTCTAAATGAATGTTTTTTCTTTATGCCTACAATAGCAGAACACTGTCCATTGGTGTCTTAGGACATGAAGCTCATGGCTTGTATGGAAAAATTAATCCCAAGTTCTCCCTCCTTGACACTTGGACGAACTGATTTTCTACCCTGAGAGAGAGGTATTCAAAGCCCCGTAACTACAGGATATTCAGTGTTTTGCAACTGTCTCCCTTTTTAAATATCTTTCTTCAAGAATTACCATTCTTGGAAATGAAACTCAGAGAAATTAATGATATTTCAGAAAACACTAAGCAATGTCGGCATGACTGGTTACTGTATTTCTTTCTATGTAATAACTTTTTTGTGATATCTTGGCAACTTAGATTGCATCTCACTAAAAAAAAAAAGTACAATTTTTATCATACTGTAAAAAGGTGAAAAGTTCTTGCTGTTATTATTAGGCAAAATCTTTGACAGATCACAGTCTAGGTCATGCTGGCCTAGAATGTGAATGCCTTTTTATTGTAGATCATGAAACTTTCCAGCCTTGAGCTGCCACTTTCAATACATGTATATGTATTTACATTTAAATGTATGTTTCCATATGTATATACAGAATTGAAAACCTTAAGTCCTATTTCAAACAGTCATTTGGAACTATATTACAAAAAGGCAGTATGAGGATTCAGACTGAGGGTTACTGTGTTGTTTTGATTCGTACTTTCTCTCTTTGGAGAGAACATACTGGGGAAGGTAGTTAAAATTGCCATAGATGAGAAGAACAACTAGACTGTAGTGATGTGAACCTAAAAAAAAGGATTATAACCACCAGAGACATGGGGAATTTTGTCACTCTGCTGCTGGTACTTTGTATTAGTTTCTGTGTTGTTTAGGGTTTTTGCTTGCTTGCTTGCTTTTGTTTGTTTTACCCGTGTGTTTCCCAAATAATATGTGAAGATAGCCTTTGCTTTTTGTCACCATCTTGGCAAAAACAGAGCTCACAAAGAAAAGAAAAAATCTAGTTGTTGATTCTCAGTTGCTTCTGCTAGAGTAGAAATCACACTGATTTCTTCAGGGAAAAGAAAGGGAACCCAAATCCTTTTCCTGGCAGCATACCCTTTTTTTCTTTTGTGCTACATTTGTAACTCTACACTGATAATTGGGAAGTCTTCTTTTAGATAGTAACCTTTGAGGGCAAGTTCTTTTGGAACGCCAAAAAACAAGTGAGCAGATGGAAGAAGACAGGGTGACACAAACAGAAACAGGAAAAGGATCAGAAAGAAGTTATATTTGGAAAAAAAATGCCATATTTCTAAGTTATCTACTATGAACCCTTGCCAAAAATTTGATAGGTATTTTTTCTTTTTTTAAATCCTTGAAAAGCCCAGGTACAATTGAGTAAAGTCCTGCTCATGGCAATCAAGTATAGTAAAAAGATAGGCAATATTTAGAGTCATAGAGTATGTTTGGTTTTTAGGCAAAGATCTGTAGTGGCTTATTCAGAGCAGGACTTGCAGACAGCACCTTCAGAATGTATCAGGAGTTTAAATACTTTCTCATTCCAGTCATATTTACTGCTGTCTGATTTGATTTGTTAAGCCTATGACATCTTTATTATCATGGTAACTAATGAAGTTTTTTTCTAAGTAGATAGTGATAAATAGTTGTTGGATTTAATATCACAATGATTACATCTTAAGTGATAGTTTTGAAAGAGTCTTTTCAATAAAAAGCTCTAATTTCATTACTTCTTTAAATTTCAAATTTTAAGTGATTACTACAAAGTCTGAATCTTAATTTCTTATGGAAAGCAGACAGATGTTTTCATGCTTGCAGCTGCTTTTAAAATGCAGTTAATTATCAGCAGAAATGTCAAACATTTCCTTTGCTTTGTTCTTATACGCCTTCATGTTTTGTATCCTTTTGGAAAACTTGTGTCTAGTACATACATTTGAAGTATTAAGTAAAAGAGATATAGACTGATCTGTCATTCAGAACCATCTTTGAAGAAGCTTACAAAGTAAAATCAAGTCACATCCATCTAGTTCCTGACACATTAGACACTTGCTTTGATAACCTAGCCCTTCACAATTTTGTTATCACTACATGTAGCAGGTTGACTTCTTTTTTTCTTCCTCCCTTTACAGAAAAAGACAAAATCTTACAAATAGTTCAGAAAAATGAAATTATGTACACCTATGGTCAGGAAAAACAGGGTCCTGTATGGTTGTAAGCAGCCTTGTTTCCCACTGAGGTCTGCATTCCTAGTAGCGTATATTATAAGCTACATTACTAGGAGAACAAAGTTAAAGTTGACTCCGGAAGTGTAACTTAAGTTCAGAGCTTTGTTAATGACAAAATTGTCAATTATATGTGTCTGATTTAGAAGGTGGTAAGATGATTCAGCAACAGTTCTCTGATATGATCACATAAAATAAGGATTAAATAGTAATTCAGTGCATTTTATGGTTTGTTATGTGTTAAATCAGATTAATTATAAAGGAAACAAAAAGAAAAGATGATGACAAAGCAGTCATGGGCTGATGTGTTCAAGCAGAATGTTTTAGTTTTGTCCCCATAAAATGTGTGTATTTCCTGAAAAATACTGACTTCTGAATTTTTTTTTTTTTTTTTTTTTTTTTTTTTTTTTAATACTAACCTCTTAATATTTCAGTTTCAGTTGTTTCTACTTGGATGTCCCAGAGTGCTATTTTATAAGAGAGAAGAAAAGAGAACTATTTTTTCAGTTCTAAAGGTAGTTGACTGTCTGACTGACTTTAAGCAGTGGACAACCTATATAGCAGCTGGAGCAGGGAAATGAGGAAATGCTGGAGAAAAATTGCCGATAGCCAAAAAGCCATTTTGGGAGAATAAGCAGTATCTGTCAAATCATACAACAGTTATTTTTTTTTGGAGGTATCTGAATTCAACAGTCAAAAGTTAACATCTTAGTAATTACCAGTTCAGCTAGGGTTGGTTGGTTTGTTTCTTAATGGCTGTTGTTTATTTGACTGGATTTCAGTCCAGGATCAGCATCACATCACATAATTTGGTCCGTTGTCCACACCAGAAAATGGGTACTAGAGTATGGATGATCCCTTAATTGGAATTTTCTGAAAAATAGTCAGAAGACCATTCCAGGACCCAGAAAGGAAAAGTGATACTGCCATTATTTGTACTAGATCTGTTAAGCCAGTTTTGTAGATAAGGAGATCCTTAACTCTCCACAGCTTCAGGCTGGTAATTATTACAAATACTTAAACCTAACTGGAAAGAGCATAAGAACACAAAAAAATATAACTTTCCTATGTTACAATGAAATCATATAATTTTAAACTAATTATAGTTCATAAGTATCATTCTCAAATAATATCAAATGTTCCACAACTCACATCTGTAGATGAGGTTTTCCATCCAGACTTATTTCCGTATGATATGCAATACTTTCTGCTTCTGCTTTAGTTACCCTGGTCTACAGCAGAAGAGAAACCTAAAAGCTAAGTGCAAATTGTGATTCTATTCAGAAGCACAAGTAGGGCAAAGGATGACTTATTTCATACCTCTTATGAAGTGATCTGCTGGCTTATTCAGGTGCATTATATCAACTAAATATAAATTAAAAAAACAAGAAGTTCTTATGATAAATCAAAAAGAAAGAGAGTAAGATAAGGAAAACAAACACTAAAACCCTTTTAGAATTATGTGTTGAAAGGATGTTTCTGGACTTTCTTTGCAGAAAATGCCCCTTAATTAAACAAAAAAATCAAACACCTGATTGACAGTCACTTGAAGACAGTGTGGTAGATTAACTTGTGTGAAAATTCTTCACTACAGTTGAAGGATTTGAAAATAGTGCTGCAGGAGCAATAGAGCATTTTCATTGCCCCATTCTAAAATAAAGAGTTCAGCCTTTGTGAGTTAACTGTTAGAAATTAAACTCTTCAGGCATAGTGAGGTATGAAGGTATTGCTAATGCCACAATATCATGCTATAATGAAGTAAAAGTTGCACTTGTAATGCACCCTCTTTTGTAGAAAAAGTTTATATTCCACTATAAATGTGAGTAATTAAAATTAAGTATTTAAAGATGATCATAATCATAGGGAAGTAAACTGAGCTTCGGTGAGAATTGTTTCTGATTTTTTCCTTGTTTCTTAGAAACGGGACTGAATTTTCTTCTTCATCTCTAGTTTAATTAGATATTGTTCCATTCAAATTGATGTTTGTTCAACCTGTGTCTGCATATCCTGAGTAATAAGGAGTAGCAGAAAATGTGTGATGATTTTTAATATTGCATAGTCTCATATTAAAAATTGAATTTCCATAATAAGGATGTTGGACGATAAAAGGACATAAGAGAAGTTAGAGCTAAAAGATTATTTAAGATTAAAAAACACAAAGTGTCTGTATCTATAAGCCTTTGATATGGGAAAATATAGCAATTTATTGAAGAACCTTTACTTCAAGAAGCCAAACAAAGTTTATAGGAAAAAAAAGTTAGAATTAAGACTGTCTGCACATAGGAGAAGTTGCCTGATGAATAAATATGTTTGCTAAAGCAAAGCACGTACTTAAAATACTCATTAAGATTAAAAGCTTCTGAAGAAGCATCCTGAACATCAAAAGAAAAAGGAAGAGGAAGGAAAACAACTCCACAGAAACAAAAGATAATGGGGAATTTCAAGAGAATAGTGTAAAACCAAAATATTCCCTTGCTGGTATTAACTTTTTTTTCTCTTGAAGTGTTTCAGCTTAATCTTTTTCCTCACTGTAAATGATGCAACAGTGGAGTGTTTTTTAGGTGTATCCAATGAAATCTCTCTGATCCATTGACATCATAGTCCACAATGGTTGTTTTCTTCTAGCATCTCAGCAAACTTTTAATGGAAAAGACCTATGAGGTTTTATATTTCTAGGCTTCATTACTTTTTATGAAGCAAAGCAAGTACATTTAGTGGAGAAGAAAGATTAAAAAAAAAGTCTTAAACCGTTACAACTAAGTAATAACTATGGAAATAAACCAACACATTTTCAGTATGTACAATGGCTTTTTTTTAACTTATGTGCTAGTTCAAAACATGTACATTTCCTTGTACATGTACATTTACTTTTGATAGTGTTCACAAAGTATGTTTTCACACTTTTGAAATCTATAAATTATCTGATATTTCTTGTGCAATTAGTTCTAATTTTCAGGAGCAACATCATGCAGCTATCCGGCCAGGACTTTCCGTTTTCTAGACTAGCTGCTAAGCTCTTCAAAATCCTAGAGAGACTGTAAACCCAGGGGTCTCCCAAAACTAATGGTACTGGTAGCTCTATGCTCAAAAGCCTGTGAAAAAGACTTCTTGGCAAGGCAGTCTATGAAAGCAATGCCTGCATTCTAGCAAAAGTACGTTACAGGCAAGCATTTTGTTAGAATATGTGAAGACAAGACTTTAACAAAATTACTTTTTGTTGGAAAGTAATTTACCTGTTTTAACTATTTAATAAATGGATCAATTAATTTAGTGGAACAACTCATGTCCATGTTTGTAGCACTGAGATCAAGTATAATGAATTTCAGTGTCACTTTGAAAATTATCCTTCAATTGTGCACCAAACAGTGTTCAACAAAGCATAATTCTGAGTTTATATCAAGCCAAGTCAGTAGTGCAAGAAAAAAAAAATAGCACCGACACAAAATAGTTTTGGCAAGAAAACAAGTTAATGTCTTGCTTAAGAGCTTAAGAGGGTGCTGTTTTAATGAGGATTTTTGAAATCCTAGTTATTACAAACACAAAACCAAACATATGTTCCCTTCTTTAACAAACAATCTATTGGCACTTAGGAATGTGTAGAGGGTGTGGGAGTTTGCAATGTACAAGTAGGAAAACACAGTTTAACAATCCATCAAACTAAGTTGAAATAACTTACTACAATTTTCTTTACGAAAAGCAAACTTCCTTGTAGTGAAAATAAGACTTCTCATTGCAAAAAACAGTCTTTGAGAGGTTGCATGTTTCACCAAAAATTTTAACAAATTTTTGGCTTTGTTAAAAGCCTCTCTCTTTCTCTGCTCTGCTACTTCAACTTCAGTTTTCATTTGCACCTCTAATCTTCGCAAGCCAAGAGTAATATCCAGTTCTTTCCTGCCCAGCTTTTATCGCAGCCTATATAATTGTATAATGCTTTAAAAATTCAGGGTTGACAATAAGAATAATATTCCTTTGGAATAAGTAACTTCTAGATAATAAAGAATCTTTCTTACTGCACTGTTACATACACATGATGGAATAATACTTCTTTTTTGATTTCTTTTGCTTTGTAAGAAGAAAACTGTTGTATAGGATGAATTTCTTAAAAAATGTTATCACTCCTGATAAAGGTCTGCTTTTGGTATTCCGCTAATTAAAAGAATAGAATTACAGTTCAATATCTTCATTCCTTCATCCTATTGTGTTATTGCTGAACCTGTCAACAAGGGTACTAGTTAGCCTCACTTCTTTTGGTTTATTATATGCCTACGATCCTTCTGGCAGATGGTGAGATGTTATATGAATAACAAATAATTATACAGAAAAATAATAATGAGACACTTTAAAAGCTATTTAAGCCTCTCTAAGTATATTCACCTTGTAAATTAGAAACTTTCTTCATGCAACCTATAAATCTTGACAATATTGAAACCAATTCCTATGATGAAATACTGGTCTCCTGAAATTACAAAGATTATTTAGGTCATATATTACATTTAAATGTTTTTCACCAGCTGGAATTCTTGCCCAGATAATTTTTACTCTATTTGGAACAATTCTTCAGCCACATACTTGCTTTTTTTTTTTTTTTTTCTGGTGGTCCAAGATTTTTCATTAGGTTTTCTTTTTTGTCCAAACACAGTTGCCAAAGGGAAAATTACTCAAGGGTTGAAGCATGTCAGTTCCACTATGTATAGCCTGCAACATCCCAGAACCCATCTGCCCTATGCCCTGTGGCACATACTGCATTTTATGTCTCCAGGAAATACAGACAAGCAGCAGTGTAGTTTGCTGACTAATGCTCTTACACTGATCTGTGCTCTTGTTAGAGCTGGTGCCTGTGAACCTGTCAAATACAACAGCAGTTCCTATCATTGTCTCATGAGCAATGAGGTATTGCTTTGATTGAGCTGCATAGTTGCCAACTGCGTGATGATACATAGGATTTTTTTCCTTTTTTCTTTTTTTTTTTTTTTCCCCCTGTCCTCTGAGCTTGGAATGAGTTCACAGCCATAAATCAACAGACGACCGGCCTGGCTGAAGGGGGAG